>NW_025395742.1:0-3531 GCF_016433145.1 Gracilinanus agilis | reverse complement strand
TTGAAGTAATTGACCAGTACACTTCACCATTGATTGGACTTTCAACATCAGTGTAAATGAAAGTTTAAGAAAACCCCAATTGATTAGAAGTATTAATTAATCCAGATCTCTCTCCTACCTTCAGAATTCCATAAACATTAAGGAAAGCTTCAGTGAAATTGGACAATTTATTTGTAAGTTTCTTTTCTGAAAAAACAAAACAAAACAAAAAAACTACTGAAGCATCATGACTTACATTTTTTAAATATACTCGTGTTTTTTGCCAGCTGGATACTAGATCAGGTAAATTAAAGTATCCTCCAACAGGGTTACTGTCTACAAAGAAAAAGAATTTGACAACCAAGGAAAAAAAAAAACCAGAGGGGCAGTTAGGTGGCTTGGTGGATAGAGAGCCAGGCCTGGAGATGAGGAGAGCCTTGGTTCAAATCTGGCCTCAAGCACTTCCTAGCTATGTGACTGTGGGCAAATCACTTAATCCCTTTTGTCCTGAAACCAGTACTTTGTGTCAATTCTAAAGAAAGAAAAAAAAGAAAAAAGAGAAAGAAAGGAAAGAAGGAAGGGAAGGTGGGAGGGAGGGAAAGAGAGAGGGAAATATAATGTAGTCAAAACACCAAACCCACAAATATTATGATTAGAGTTTGTTGATGACAGATTAAAATATTTGAAACTTTTATGCAAGCCTTTCTCCCTTAAATTCTTCATATGTCTTTTTGTATCTTTGCTTGGACAGGAAAATTAAATTTTTGCTAACATTTAAGGTCATTCTTCTAGTTAAATAGTGAACAGCTCTTTGTTTAGCTTTCTTTTTTTCTTATTTACATTTTTAAAATCCCTCTAGAAATGTTTAAACAAAAAATAATTTCCATTTTTCTTCTGACTTTCCTTTTTCTGTGTTCAACTTAAATATGAAAAAATTATAGTAAAGAGAAAGATTCAATAATATTGCAATAGTGATTAAAATCATTGACACTTTTTTTTTTAAACTCTGGACCTATGATTTAATCAGTGCTCGAAACCTGAAAGGCAGAAATTCTCCCTATTGAGGCTGAGCTGCTACTTGGTTGTGATTTAGAGTTCTAGAGAATTGCCTAAGGATAATGAGTTGAGAAACTTGCCAAAGCTCACAGAGCAAGTATATATGAAATAGTATTTGAATTTAGGTGCCATTTTTTTTGCTCTGCCAAACTGTATCTCAGAAAGTAGTTGGGTTTTTTGAAAAAAAAGTTTCTCATCTTATTGACAGCTTTGGTTTTGAAGTCATTTGCTTCCTCTTCCCAAAATCCAATTAGTTATCAAACCCTGTTGTTACTACCTTTGTAGCATCTTTTATATACACGTTCTCTCCTCTGACTCTGTCACCACCTTGGTACAAACCTTCATTACCTCAAAACTAAACTGTTGCATTAATCTCCTAGTTGGATTTTCTGTCTCAAGATTCGTCCCCTCCTGTGATCCATTTAGTGTTATGAAATAAAAAGGCAAAATGTTGATATGAGGAGGAATAAAGGGGATAGCTGAGTTAAGGGATGAATGGGTAGTATATAGGAAGGTAAGGGAATGAATGGGAGTATATAGGAAAGTGCTGCTCAAATAGGCTAATCAACCGAAGGCTAGAGACAGAGGGTACTGGGAGGAAATAGGCTGGATCCTTCAGGCAGGGATAGTATATGATACAAGACAAATTGGGTCAGCCAGTAATGTTTTAGATCTAGCTGGAGGATTTCTCTTGTTAATTTCTAAGGTCCCTTGCAGGAGGAGTCGAGCGGCTCCTCCCTGCCAGTGAAACTGATGTCTGCAGGAAGTCTTGGCTGGGTACTTTCTGCCCAAGATGGATGCCTAGGTTTCCCTCAAGAAATAAAAGGAAAATTATTTCTTCTCTCTTCAGCCTTTGCCCTACTATTTAGTACAAAGATTCACCAGAGGCTTTTGTGTAGATATTAAAGGGGATTTATTGATGTTAAGGGTAAGCTAAGGGAAAGAGGGTTTAAGGGTTTGTAACTGCTGCTGGGGAGAAAGCTGGTGCTGGGAGAAGGGTCACAGGAGAGAGAGTCAGTCTGAGAGAGTCCATTCTCCCAGCCAGGACAGTTTCATTACCCTGAAGTAAAAGTATTTATCAGATCACTAAATAAGGTGGTGGCTTGATTTAGGATGTCCTTCTTGCCTACAGAAGCTAAACCCACGATGTCCAACCACCAAACCACCCTTCCTCCCAGGGCCCAATAGGGAAATTCAGGGAAGATAGCAGGATGTAAATGGAGAGGTCAGGGAGAGGTCCAGAGAAATCAGGCTAGGTCCAAATGCCCCAAAGACAAAAGGCCACAGGCAAGGGCAAAACCAAAAGGCAAAAGCCCCAAAAGCCCCTCAGTTGGAACTTCAGCACTATTTATAGAATCAGGCTCCAACTGTTTCTCTGTGAACATTCTAAACCTTCTAACTGCCAGGGCTGCTACAGTTGAATTTGCAAAAGCAAAGGCTTTTGCTGCAACCCTGCATTACACAGGCAAACCGATTTTCCTGGAGTATAGGTCTGACCATATCACTCCCCTCTCACCCTTTCAATAAACTCCAGTGGCTCCCTATTGTCTCCAGGATTAAATAAAAACCCTTTGTTTGGCTTCTAAAGACCTTTATAATCTGGTCCCTTCTAACCTTTCTAGTTTTTACATTTTTCTCCTTCCCTTCCACATAGTCTGTGATCAAATGATGTTGGTATCCTTGCCACTCCTCAACCAAGACTCCATCTCCTGATTCTCAGCATTTCTATTGGCTGTCCTCCATGCCTGGAACTCTCTCCCTCCTTATCTCCTATTTCCTACCTTCCTTCAGGTCCCAGCTAAAGTCATACCTTCTGCAAAAGGCTTTTCCCATTTTCTTTTATCTTAATGCCTTTACTCTGCAATTATCTCCATTTTGTCCGACATACATATCTCTTTTCCTGGTGTCTGTCCCATTAAAGTATGAGTTCCTTTGAAGTAGGGACTATTTTTTGCCTTTCTTTGAATCACCACCACTTCGCATATTGTAGGTGTTTAATAAATACTAGTTGACTGATTGACCTTCATTTCTAAATATATCCGTTGCCTCTCCCTTACCTAATTAGAGGCATCCCTTGTAACACTGACCTTAGGGAGAGAAAGTCACAATCTTTCTCTGAACCCCCACAAAAACATTTTCCTGTGCAATTAATGAATTGGCAATTAATTTGGGCAATTAACACTTTGTAGGATTAAGCCTATGTGCCAAATACAACTCATTTGTTCATTTCCTTAATCTAACCCACAGCCTCACTGAAGCAATTTTTGTTTAGCGGGAGGAGGGGAGAAAAGTTATTTTGGCGTTTATAACACATAGGAAAAGATTTTCCTCCCTAGCATTAGGTTACTGCTGCTTGAGTTGGAAAGTTAAATATAGTTTGGAAGACTTACTAATAACCTATCCTTACTGGGCTTAATTACCTCATACCAAGCTCATCTATTATCCTCTAGGGCTACTGTTCAGCCCAGTATCTCTCTTTATGGTCCCTGCCTTTCC
>NW_025395741.1:0-8799 GCF_016433145.1 Gracilinanus agilis | reverse complement strand
AGATTGACAGGTTATAGTGAGGAAAGGAGGGGGTAAAACACTCCTGATTCTCAAACCTCGCACCCTCTAACTGCTTCTGCTTCAGTTGGTAATGAAGACAGGAATAAGATTCCTCTGGTAAGTTCCAGTTATGGCTGAAACCCCAAATGATGTTCCTTTTCTTAAATTTATATTCCTCCCAGGTCAGTATGATGAGTATATAGAAATTATTTATCTAATTGTTGAGGACAGAGGAGATCTTAAACTGGCAGCCAACAGGATTCAACCCAAATGTACAGACTGAATTGTAAGTATCTTCCCAAATAATTATCAGGCACAGATTTGAAGGTAAAAAGTTATATTAGGAATTAACAAGGAAAATTAGAGAAGTTATTGAAGGTTTTAGGATAAAGGAAAGGTGACCCTGAACTGTTAAATTGATGCCCCCTTCCCCCTCCTCACTGGAGGAGATGAAGCACTTAACTAAAACTGGCTCTCTTGCTATAGATAAATATCTTACTCTCTAATCACTAAGTAATTATATAATTGTATTAATGAAGAATAGTAATAACAAATAGGCTAACCCTATGAGTAGAAATCATTAGCTTATGCTACAATGGCCACCTAAGGAGAAACCCCAAGTCAGGAGTAGCAAGCAGAGTGTCTGCTCACATCCAATCCCACAAATTAACTGTCTCAAACCTTTCTCAACTGCCCCTCACCCAAAGTTCTCCCGGGGGGTCCCCTGGAAATCTGGGTGAGGTTCTCCCTGTACCTTTGCAGGGATTCCATGCTTTGCATCTGCACACAACAGTAAATTCCCCCTCTTCTAGTAGGAATTTCCACTGGGAATTCTGCAGGCTTAAGATATTGTAGCCTTAAGTACCCTGTCAATACTAACTTAAATGTCTTATTCCTAACCCCTTAACAGTCTTGCTATGCTATTGCTATACTACCTATACTATCTACCCCTATGTAAGGAAGTAAAAAGGAAAGTATAATCAAGGGGAAAAAAACAGGTTTTGGAATAAAATACAAGCATCATAATACATGCAACAAATTATCACAGAAATTCCAAAACTGCAACAATTATAAGTTGCAAGCACTATACTTATAGCCTGCAATGCAAACATCTTTGAAACACATCCAAAGCAAAAATGTAACAACCTACAGGTCTTCTAAAACTTGCTCCTAACTTATAACAAAAGAAATATGGTAAAACTCTATATGCAAAATGTCATAGAACTAAGTTTCCATGTTAGTACCTTACTTAAATTGTTAGTGGTATTAATAATCCTAAGTTCTAAATTGTTAGTATATTAATTTCATTTTGTTAGTCATTAATATATGTACACTATATACCTATTCTTATAGACTGTAGTGACTTTCACTGACTAACTCTGTATTTCAAAGATCCCTAAAGCTATCTTTCCCTAAGATGTTAGTCATTCTATTCTATGGATTAGTAATATAATTTAGGCTATCCACAATGCCTATTTACAGATGGAAGTTCCCCTGATGTCTACCAACTCAAAAAACAAACAATGGATCTTTTGATATGTTAGAGATCCTAGGATACCCTTCCCTTATATATAATACATATGTACATATAATACATATATACAGAAGAGACTCTTATTTATCTACATGAGGTCTATATCAAAAAGTGAACAATCAGTTTGTGTTGTTTTCAATGAACTAAAGTGTGCTGATGTATGCACATACTTACCCTTACTGCAAGGATCTTCTGGCCCACTGGAGAATCATAATCCTCCTTGTTAGCCATATCTAGTGTGGCATGCAACTACCGTGTGATGTCTCATATGTACCATGTGTGTTTATAACATGATAGCTGCTCCATGGATTTCTTCCTTCCAGTCCTCTTCCTGCACAGTACTTAATAAAAATTACAACACTCTCGTGATTGTCCATTCCTTGGTGCCGCCTCTGCTGTAAAGTTCTTCAGCTTCTAGCTTCTGGGTTCTTCATTTCTTCCTCTGTACTGCATGCATACTTGTCTGCCATCTATCGTCTTGTCTGATGGTTGACTTGTCACCTTCTTAATCAGGAACCTTAGTTGTTGTGATGTAATTGTGTTAACTTTGTGTCGTTTTTGTGTTGCAAAAATTTTTGCAGTTTTTTTTCTTCTTGTTTTTTTTCCTTTTAGAATTTCAAGCAGTTCATTCATTCTCATCATAACCGTCTGTTTGCTGTAGATCTGGCAGGGCATTCATTTCATTTTGCTCTATGTCAGGAGGTTTTTCATGATGTTCTTTGACAGGCTTTACATGAGTGATGTGGAACCACGGGTCTCTATTCTCAACTTTCACACAAGTTGGGCTAGTTAATAGCCCACCCATTTAGGGTCTAGAACAGATTTTCTTGTAAAGTTCCTTATATAGACCATGTCTCCTGGTTTAAGCTGATTTAAGCTAAAGTCTAAAGGAACTCTCTGGGTTAACAATCCCAGTTTGTGCAATTCATCCAGTCTCTTCTTCAAAGCTTTTATATATCTATATAGCTGACACTCAGCTCCAATGTGTGATAAGAGAGCTGACTTCTGGGATGAACTATGCCATGGAGCATGCCCATACAGGAGTTCATACGGTGACAATCGTGTGTCACTACAGGGTTGACTTCTTAAATAAAAAAGAACAATGGGGAGTGCTTGTACCCATTTCAGATGGCTTTCAGAACACACTTTCCCAATGAGAGTTTTAATTCTCTTATTACAAATTTCGATTTGCCCTGAGGAAGAGGGGTGGTAGACTGAATGTAAACTCCTCTTTATCCCCAAGGTCTTATAAATCTCATGCAAGATGTTCTGGGAAAAGTGTGATCCATGGTCCGAATCTATTCTAGCTGGTTCAGAGAATCTCAGAACTATCTCTCTCAGAAATGTCTTCACCACAAAGGCTGCGTTGTTTTTCTTTGCAGGGAACACTTCTGGCCATCGAGTCAACCTGTCTATGATGACTAGGGCATATTTGTAACCTTGACAATTGGGCATTGATATATAATCAATCTGCAAGCACTCAAACGGGGTATATGCCAATTGTCTGCCTCCTAGTCCCTTAATTCTGGTCACGCCCTGATTATATTGCAAGCAAACCTTGCATTTTTGGCATGTTCTAATTGCACAAGTGGATATACCAGGAGCCGTCCAGTGCCTTCAAATACCATCCACTAAGGATTGTGTCCCATTATGGCCTTTGGCATGCAATGCATTACATAGGTATTATATAAAGATCTTGGAAGAATGGGTTTGTCCTCACTAGAAAACCATACACCTCTCACTAATTTGGCCCCTAGATTTTCTACCCAGTGCTTCACTTCCCTCGGGGAGTATGCCTGTTTTAGATCTGCTTCTTCCACCAAGGAGAAGTTCAGCACATGGACCGGGCCGAAACAGGCTCCAAATTTTGCAGTTACGTCTGCCCTCCTGTTTCCTAATGAGACTTCATCCATACCCTTTTGATGTGACCTGCAATGCATTACTGCCACTTCCTTAGGTAACTGGACAGCTTTCAGGAGTTGGTTTATAAGGCTCCCATAGGCTATCTCCTTCCCACCAGCTGTTATATATCCCCTATATTTCCAGATTTGGCCTGTACAATGTACTACATTAAATGCATATTTACTATCAGTCCAAATGTTCAACCTTTGACCCTGGCCAATTTCTAAAGCTCTGGTGAGACTCAGGATTTCAGCCCATTGAGCACTCATGGACTTAGGTAGAGCTGCATACCATAAAGTCTCATCTTGAGTTACTACAGCCACGCCTGTATACAGTTCTCCATCTACCACAAATGCAGAACCATCGGTAAACAAAGTGAGATCAGGAGACCAAAGGAATATCGGTCAGGTCATCTCTCGTCTTTTGAACCATGTCCAAGGTTTCTGCACAGCTATGGATGGGTTCCCCTTCTAATGGTAAGTCTGGCATTAGTGTAGCTGGGTTGATCTCCTTACAACGATGGAAAGTTAGGTTCTCATTGCCCAGCAACACAATTTGATAATGGGATAAGCGCTAGGAAGTAAACGCTTGCAGGTTGCTGTTTTTCAAGATGGTATCTATTTGATGAGGAGAGTACAGCATAATCCTGCATCCCAAAACCAGATCTGAAGATTTTTTAACCATTAGGGCTGCAGCTGCAATTGCTCTCATACAAGGTGGCATCCCCCTAGCCACAACATCTAACTGGGAGCTATAATAGGCTGTTGGTCTGAACTGATCCCCAAGAGTTTGCATCAACACTGCACTGGCTATTCCCTTGTCCTCATGCACAAACAGGTGAAATGGTTTTGCATGGTCGGGGATTCCAAGTGCAGGACTGGTTAACACCACTGTTTTCAGTTTTTCTATAGCATGCTTGTGCTCCCGTGTCAGTTTTAAAGGTTCTGAGACAGTGTTCCTAGTCAAGTCTGTTAGAGGTTTTGAGATCAGACTATAACCAGGTATCCACTGCCTACAGTAACCCGTGATACCTAATATTGCACAGAGCTGCTTCTTGGTCTCAGGCATGCACAGCTTCTGTATATGTGCAACTCTCTTTTGGGAAATCCTTCTTGTACCCTTTTCCAACATGAAGCCGAGGTAATCTACGCATGGTAACACCCACTGAATCTTACTTTTGGAAATTTTGTGTCCCCTTTTGCATAGCTCTTACAACAGATATTTGCTGTCCCTTTGCCAGATTCAAGCACTTGGTGACATTAGCAAAAGGTCATCCACATAATGTACTAGCTTGCTCTCAGTGAATATGATGGTTTCAAGATCTCTTTGCAGGATTTGGCAAAAGATATTCGTGCTTTCTGCGAATCCCTGTGGAATTCGCACCCAGCAGAGTTGTTTTCCCTCCCAGGAAAATGCAAATATCTTCTGACTGGACTCGTGCAGAGGTACAGTAAAATATGCACAGCACAGGTCCAGGACCATGAACCAGGCCGCATAATTTGGAATCTCGGTGATGATATTTGCCAGGCTAGGTACCACTGCATGTCCCTTCTTAACAAAATTATTCACTGCTCTTAGGTCCTGCACAAAATGCCATTGTGTCTTGCCATTTGGATCTTTCTTCGGCTTCTTAATGGGTAAAATTGGTGTGTTGTACTCGGATAGAGTGTAGACCAAAATGCCTTGTTCTAGGAGACTTTGGATAATAGGTCTGATACCCTCTGTGACCTCTTTGCTCAACTTATACTGAGGGATTCTAGGTGGAGTACCCTCTTTCACCTCTATCTTAACTGGGGTGGCAGATTTCAAAATTCCCACATCGGTTGAATGCTTAGCCCAAACTTCCTCTGGGATATCTTCTGGTATTTCAAAGATACTCCCTATGTGTTGTTCCTCCTCATCACCCTCCACTTGCCCTAGGAATAGCAAGGGATGGTGCTTGAGTGACTGTTTGGGTAAATGTAGGAATATCTGTCCTGACCTATCACACTGGATAGTGGCACCTAATTTACAAAGAACATCCCTCCCCAGGAGATTGGATGGACAACCAGGTATCAACAAAAAAGAATGATCTAAAGTCATTGGGCCTATTTTCACCATCTTAGATCTTAGCTTGGGCACCAACTCCATTTGCCCAGTGGCTCCTTTTACTCTCACAGACCTCATTAGTGCACAATTTTCTGGTGCTGATGTCAACACAGACTGGGTTGCTCCAATATCAATAAGAGCAGGATAGATTTGATCTCCTATAGTCACCATAACCAAAGGTTCCCTGTCTTTAGCTGTCTGATCAACAGGTACCAAAGGTGTTTCTATCTCTATGTCCCCCAAATCCCATCGATCTTGTTCTAGGACTTCTGTCTGTGCTGGCTCAGGATTCTGTGAGTGTAATATTGGTAAGTCTCCTTCAAAAGTGGCTTGTTGGACTGCCAATGCCTGAATTGGCATCCCTGGACTGTTCATGGGCCTATCAGTGTCAAAGTGTATCTCAGTTTTTCCAGACCATGAGGAAAGTAGAGTGTCCTTCTCTTCACTGAACATGCTTTGCTGGACTTGAGCAAAGTTAGATTCAGGAGAGGTATTTCTCTGCATTAAAGGAAATTCTACAGAATTGGGAATGTGTTTTTGGTTCATGAATACATCCCAATCCTGTGAGTCTATGTTTTCTTCTTGTATTTGCTCCCTAGACTCCATGTCAGTAACAGGAAACTCAACTCTAGATGTATTTTGCATAGGAAACAAAGTCAGTGTTGTAGATTCTTCCTTTGTCCCTATTGATGTCATTTTGTTCCTCTCTTGGCTACTGACATTTATGAAACTGAATTCCTTTAAATGCATTAACTCAGAATCTACTCCAAAGGCAGCTCTCTTTGGAGTATCACAGGCTTGAAAGTGTGCTACATCTTCATGCACTTGACCCTGAAGTAGACTTGGTACAAATTCTCTAGCTCCAGGATCTAGCTTTAAAATTCCTCTAGACTTGTAGCTAATAGATTTTTCACTTTCCTTTCCAGCTTCCCTAGTTGGTGATAGAGAAGAGGTAGTGCCTGTGTCTGAGAATTCAGCACTTTCCTTCTCAATGGTCTGCAGGAGCTCATCTCCTTTATTGACACTGTCCATTTCCAAGAGATCCCCATTAGAACAGCTGTCTATATTCATTGCCCTTGCTGTTTGGCTTTGCTGTACATGTAAATGATCCACAGTCTTACTACAGAATGGTTCTGTCCCCCTATAGTGAGAATCAAGGAATGCTACCTTCTTCAAGCTTTTATCAAGAACTTGTGCAGATGTGCCTGGTTTTCTGTCAGTGTACCCCATATCACTGTTTCCTTTCCCATAAATTCTCTCCTTAATTTCTATTATATCCTCCTCCATTTGCAACTCCTCCTCAGTCATATCTTTGTAAATTTGTGTTACCTCCTCCAACCCATAATTCATAATATCTTCTGCACCCATTTTGTTCTTCTCACATTCCTTTGCTATGTCATTATCACTGCCTTTCTCTTTTCTTGAAATAACTGCTTTCTCTAAGGCTGCTTCCTTGGTTCATAATGTACGAGGTCTAGGACCTTGGGACAGGTATTCTTCCATTTTTGACAAGCTTGGGGACCTACTAAACTTGGCACAATCATGGTCACAACATCTGGCCTTCACCTTATCACTGTATCTACTATTGTTGTCCCTGTTGTTATTATTGTTGGTGTTATTATTGTATCTGGAATTATAGTATGTATTCCTCCTGTTGTTATTGTTATTATTCCTGTTTCCAAAGTTAATCTGGGACTTATATCTACAATCCCTTACCACATGGCCAATTTTTGAACAAAGGAAACATCTCTTAATTTTGTTGTTAACACTGCCACTAGATTGTCTAGGCCTGCTTTGGCTCCTCTGATAGGTGGACATCAGAGCCATATTTTTTTTTTATTTCTTCCACCTCCCTGGCCTTCTGAGCTTCAATCAATTGCTTTTTAAGCTCAGCAATCTCTTGATCTTTTTCAGAGTTTCTAGATGTTTTAGAGTTACTATCCTTTGAGTCATGGACATAAGCTGCCGTCTTTCTCAATTCTTCAATGGGCATGGTCTCCCATTGTGGACAATGCAGTCTAAAATATGTTTGAATGTAATTTTGACTCCCTTTTACAAATTGCCCCTGATATGCTGAATGTTGTCTTCAGCAGTCATGTCCCTAAATCCTAGAATAGTCTCTCCAGCTTCCAGCAGTCTGTCTAGGTATAAGCTTGGATGTTCTTCCTCCCCCTGCTTTAACTTTTCAAATGAACCCCATGCATTTGATCATTTGGCATGGAGTCTCATCGCCTCTGCCAAGTCCTCCCTGCATCTCCTGAGATATGTCATGTTTGCATGAGATGACAGCTCTAGATCTTGATGTAGCTCAGGCCATGATGCTAGGTTGGGGTTGTTCCTTGTTTCTGCAAGAAATTTAGTTTTTTCACTTGGGGTAAATAGTTCTGTTAATAAGAGTTCCACATCTTCAAAATTAGGATTATACAGCCTGACTGCCCATTTGAATTCTTTTATCGCCTTATGTGGATTTACGAAGAACTCGGGGACCCTCCTTTTTAAAATCTCTAGATCCCCTCCAGTAAATGGTTTATAGCCTTTAACATGTATGATCCCAGCATCCGGTTGTACTATTGTTCTGTTTGTAATAGGAAGTATTGTTACAGGAGCTGCCTCTGCCCCTGCAACTTCTTGCTTTTCTGGGTTGTCCTTTTTAATCTCTTGTTGTTTTTCACCCCCTTTCTTAGTTGTGACCGTGCTTTCTATGATTTTCAGCTGCATAATTGTCCTAGCATCAAGTTCTTTCACTTCCCTTATTTGTTTGTTAATTTCTATTAGTGTTTTCATATACTCCAACATCTTTTCCATAGCCGGGTCAGTAACTTTAGTGTTTCCAAAAGTAAAAGCCAATATCTTTCTTAAAATCATTAGGGCTCCATAGCCAGTGGCAGTCATGGCTATGCCTGTTGGTACATAAGCCAATGCCTCTCCGACTGTAATGGCTAGCCATAGATAAGTGTCATAAAATTCTATTATTGACCTAAAAATTGGGGAACAGTGACAAACCAAAATGTAGCAAAGGTTTGCCAAATCCTATAAATTAATACAGCAGAGCACCCCAAGGTAACGATTGCTCTATTTAACATGTTGGCCATCTTATCTCTTCTCCACTAGGTCCTACAGTACAAATCCTAGGCTGGCTGGCCAGAACTGTTATGATGATAATAACAGATAGTTTGGAGAAGCAGATAAATGTGTCAGGGCCAAATAGAGCTTTAAGTCAAGAGCCAGAGATTGACAGGTTATAGTGAGGAAAGGAGGGGGTAAAACACTCCTGA
>NW_025395740.1:0-1210 GCF_016433145.1 Gracilinanus agilis | reverse complement strand
TCAGCCTTTCCATGTGAGACCCTTAGTTTAAACTAAGATAATAAAGTTCCTTTGCATCTTGCATTGTAGGTTCAGACTCATTTTTTGGTATCAAGCTCCAGGCACTACAAAGCAAAAGGTGGTCCAGAAATTCATAACTTTAAAATTCTAAACTTTTTTTCCCCAGTGTTGGTATGGTTAATGTGGGAAATATTGTATATCAAGTGTATATAGATCTTCCCAAATGGTATATAAGTTCCCCAATTTCTTTTGTTCTGAGGAGTCATCATCTAGCGGGGTGGCACTCCCAGAGCATCAGGGACCAGAGCAAGCAGTGTTCAATCCTCGGACTCTGCATAGGGTGCACGTGCGTGCACGCATGTGTGTGTGTGTGTGTGTGTGTGTTTGTGTGTGCGCGCCCGTGCATAGGGCACAGCTCTGAGTGGAGTCCTAATCAGCCCTGTTCCCCCTTTTCCTTAATTAAAGAGTGACTTTTCTGACTATTTAATAGTTCTGTATTTTTTCAAAGTCAACATTGTTATTTGTTTCCAGAAAGCAAGATTTTCCTGATTAATGTGCGTGTTCTGAAGTAAAGAAAGTTGATTTTTGGTCATAGTATCATTGTAAAAAGACAAGACATGGTTGGGGAAAGGCTTCACTTTAAATGGTAAGGAAACTGAAGGTTTTTAAACTGACCAATAATTTTCCTCTGAAGGAGTGCCTTAAGCCTTAGGCCTTAGGCTTTTGAGGCCAGGCTGAGAGAAATGTAATTTGGAGCCAAGGATAAATTAGTGTAAAAAGATAAAGAGAAAGTAATTAGATAGGTATTCTGATTTAAAGGCAATTTTTAGCTTTTCCTTAGTAATCCAAAGTTTTGTGTTTGGAGAGAAGTTTTATGGGTTTTACTTTTTGAAAAAGTAAAGGGATCATGAACTATAGCCTGATTTTTTTTGTTTTTGGAGTTTTTAAGGTAAATTTCCACAGCACAACCTTTACAATAGAGAAGTTTTCGTTTTAAAAGACCAGCGAATCCTGGTTCCTATAGTGAATTAGCTTTAAGTTTTTCTTTTTTAAGTGGAGAGAAGTAATCCAATTTGGCATTTATTTATTTTGTGAGCATTATTTTTCTGATAAATGATCATTGGCACATGACTAATATTAGAGAAAGGAATTCCCCACCTGGGAAAAATTCCTAAGAAAATTCTAGGAATGCCCTGCATTTAACCACCCT
>NW_025395739.1:0-6081 GCF_016433145.1 Gracilinanus agilis | reverse complement strand
CTGGCCTCTATTGAACATGGGTTAGGTATTTAAATTTGGGTACAACATATGGGGGCTCATCTCTCATGGCCAGGAAAGGACCCACTGCCAGAAGAGCCAAGAGGGTGAGGAGATCTGGGGTTGAGGGGCCTGTGCATGTGGTTGTGTGAATGTGTGCTTGCATTGTATGAGGAGGGAGCCTGCCACAGGCCCCCTTCTGCATGTGTGTGGATGTGTGATTGAACTGATGGGGAAGGTGATTCCCTGGTAAGCATACAGGTAAGTGGTTCGGCTTGCCCCGCCGCTCCGGGATTGATACAGAAGAACCTATGCCAAGCTTACCAGCCACGGGCACCCCTTCTACCTGTTTCTGAGAGAGGACTGGGGAAAGTACGCAGTTCCTTTTGATCCGAGAGGACAAAGGTTGGAAACCCTGGGAGTGAGTGCTGTGTGTGACTGGCAGGCCACATAGACCACTGATCTCCCTATTCCCTTGTAATTACTACGGGAACTGGTGAGATTCGAGGTCTCACAGGGCCCCAAAGCAAAAGGTTTGAGTTATGTCTTTGGAGTCCATCCAGTTGGTTCGAGTTTAGCTGGATTTTCTTGGGGTTTGAGGTCCCAAGTCGAGTCTCCTGAGGAAGGCCAGTGGATGCACTGGAGGTTGGGAGGAGAGAGGATCCCCACATTAATTGTTTGAGATCTGTCTGGGCTCCCCCAGGCAAGTGAGTGTGAGTGTGCGTACCTTTGTCTTGTGTTCGTCTTGGCCAGTCAGGAATCTGTCAGGTTTAAACCTTCCTTAGTTCGTCTTTTGTGTGTCCTGGCTGTGTCTGTGTCTTTGGTGTTATTTCCGTCCTTATCATGAGCCAGAACTAGTCAACCTGGTGCTTGCTGGTTTCCCACTCAAGGGGAGTTCAGAGGGGAAAACTGCAAGCATTCTGCAATTCTCCTTCCCCACATCTACATTTCTAACCTCCCAGACTGGAGAAGCTGTGCTGCTCAGGCAGCAGACTTAACATTTGAATAGGGAGAGGATTTTAAACAAACCTCCCAGACCTGGTGGCAGATTTAACTGAATAGGAGGGGATTTGAAAGTTCAAAGTTCTTTCCTTAAGAAACACAGTCAGCCTAATGAACAACTCACTTCTAACCCCCACTGGAAACAGATAGCAGTTTGTTTAGGTGTTACAAGAAGCATTTTTTTAGAAATCACAGCCAAAAGGAGAGACAGGTTAGATTAATCAGAGTGTAAAGCCCAGAGAAAGTTAGGGGACAAGAAAGTCAGCTCAGCCAATCAGATGGCTGATCGCTGTACCTGAATACCCTCAGTTGAAGGGGCAGTGTTCTGCAACTGTTTTAATGAGTTTTTTCACTGCAAATATTTCTTTTTAACCATGGATAAAGAACTGATTTTTTCCCTTTAAAGCATGCTTGTCATAAGGTTGTATATTTTTGTTTATTGTTGTCTTTGTCACAGTCTCATCTCTCTGTATTCTTAAATTGGACATTACAAAAAGAAAAAAAAGAGGGGGAGTTGAAATATTGAACTTCCCACAGTCAAAAATCCTCAGCAGAGGACAAAAGCAAATATCTGTTCAATGATTTTTCCTCTTTCTTTCTTTGGATGGGCCCCCAAAGGAGAGAAAAAGAGAAAAATTCAGAGCAGAAAAGGGAGATTTACTCCACAGTTGGAAGCATTTTCACTTAAGATTTGATTTTAAGGGTTGAGGATTGCTAATGATTTTTGATATGGTACAATGTAATTTTATTTATTGTGGTAACCGTTTGTCAGTTAAATGTGAAATATTAACCAGATTTTATTGAGCACAAAAACTCATGGTTAGAAGTTTGTTAAGCCTTGGTTTCAGTGAATTGAGAATTGTCTAAATGTGGTTAATAGCCAGTCTGACACAGAGAGGAAATGTTTATTCTGTAAGGACAGAAATTGTACTGGCTACTTTGTAAATGTAAAAGTCATTCAGGAAAAGTTGTAATGTTATTATTGAGAACTTATTCTAGAATTTAAACTTGGGCCTTTTCAAAATGAGATGTTCTTTTAATGTATGTGCTGTCAGAACTAGCAACATGTAATCATATGACACACAAGAAGTTTTTAAAGTGGTTAATTTGTGCATGGGTTTTAATAATACAGGTACTGAAAATTTGGTAAAAATGTGTACAATGTATAAGAAGGAATTTGTGATCTAGTGATTAACATATATTTAGACTCAAATTGCTAGAAAGCAATGATGAATGAATACAAAATATGTATGCATTTGGATTACAAAGAGAATTAAGTTTTCCACCTGAATAGGTTAAGGATATATGATATGCAATCTATATGAAATTACCAAGAAAATTGGACCAGCCCAGGAAGCTAATAGGATTACATGCAATTAAATATAGTGCCTGTACTTTTTTTGCAATGTTGGTAAAGGAGGAGAAGCCAGAGGAGATCAGAGTGGTTATGAGTTCTAGTGCAAAATAGATACAACAAATGATAAATCAGAATAATATTGATGGAATTTAATCAGTTATGTAAGCAATGCTTTGAGGTAAAGGAAGCTAAACCAGAGGTTCTATTCTGTTTTAAACAGAGGTCTGAAAGAAATAAGAGTAAATGACTTTGAAATTCAGTTGTTTACATACTAAAAGATTACTAAAGGACTCAAAGTTATTTGGGAGTTGTGGAGTTCAAATAAAGTTTGTTGAAACTAATTTATTATGAAGATTTTGGTACATGATAAATTTTAAACTGTGGTGATATCACTTGGTAAAGAGAGATAAGAGACAAGGTTGTTAAGTCATAAATACCTAAATCAAGCCAGGCAGCCTTAGGGTAAATTGCCCACAAGCTATTAAACTCTTCCTTGCAAACAGGAAGGAAAAGAAAGAAATACTTTTAATTGTTCCACTTTGATACTTAGGAACTGATATAGCAACACAGTACATAAGTAAGATCTTAAAGAGTTTAAAGATGAGTATATTTTAATTGTCTACTTCAGAGGTTTTAAAGAGATGTTCAAGCAAGTAAAAGTTGATAGAAAAATCATGGATATCTTGTAAAACAGGTTCATTTTTTTAGCAGTACAGCTGTTATAGGGGAGCAAATGGTGAACCCCTGGGTTCAGAAAGGAGGCACTTCTCCGGCATGAGAGGATTCCAAGCTTAGCAGTAACCTTTTCAAAGAGTGTGGACATGACTCCTTGCACTCAGGCATTCAGTGAGTGGGGGGTCTGTCTGAGATCCTCTGGGCTTAGGCTATCAAGGTATGGTCGGAGGTGTATCTCTTTTGTTACAGGGTCAGGAAGGGGGAAGGGAGTTTCCCTGTTCACAGCCTGCCTGAGTTAAGGGGTGCAGGGTCCCTGCTATCTCTGCACAATGCCCATGTCAGTTTCAAGAAGACTGTTTTCCTCCTTATTTATCTTTCCATCATAAGAGGTTTAAAAATATAATAGGTTTAAGTGTTTAAATTGATCAAAAAATGTTTTTTTTTTTTGGGGGGGGGTTTAAAATCATCATAAATGGTCTTCATCTCAGTGTATTTAAGTTGATTAACTTCATTATTAAATTTGACTCCCTGGTCTTGAAAATAGACAAGCAGCCTGCTGGTCAAAAGACTTACTTTAAGGTTTATAGTGTTTAAAAGGTTTCAAATCTTGTAATTGGAAATAGACCCTGTAATACTACATGCTTTATGATATTCCTTTAAATGTGATTTTTATGTAAATTGTTGCTAAAATATGTGCTTTAAGTGTTGTTTGAATGTAAGCAAAAGCTCATTGTAAACCTAACTGTACCATAGGTTTTGTTCACTCCTCAATGGTTATCTCAGTTTACCAATTTGTACTATGAACTGAATCTTATAATTGATGAGCACTATGCTAAAGACACAGTGCCTCAATTCTTGGGCGTTATTGATTAGCATTTGAAGGGATACCAAATGGTGTGTTTATTTTTGTGATGGTAACAGAGAGTCAGAGAAAGTGAAGAGGTAAGGTGTGTTGTGTTTGAATACAGAAGAAAGAGAGACTTGAATGTCCTGAGTATGCAGATTCTTGATGGGTAAATGGAAGTTGTGTTCTGCCTTTTAAGCTGAGGGTTTGAGGGAAAAAGAGAGAGGAAGAAAGAGAGAGAAGGAGAGATGAAAGAGAACAGATAGGGAGGTGAAAGAGAATAGATAGATGTTCTACTCTTATAATTGGATCCTTGACCTAGGGATAATTTGGGGATAATTTCTGAGATTAATGTATATGATATTGGAAATGTCACAAATGATTCTGGAATTCTCTTGAAAGTTACACTGAAGAGATTCCTGTCTGGCTTGTCTTAGTCTTTCAGATGTCCCAGGTACAGGAGACAATAACAGCTCTGATTTATATTTATTGTGGAGCTACTCAATCCAGCACTCTTGTTCCTTAATTCAGGTTTTGTGACTAAAGTGTGATATGTTAATTATTGCCAAAATATGTAAGAATAACTGAGTGATTAGCCTGGTAGGGATGGGAAAGGCTTGTTTGAGGATATGGAAATTGCTTTCATACTGCTGCTTAGAAGAATTTCTCTGAGCTGTAATGGGAAAGACTTGTCTTTTAAGGAAGGAGAAGGCTTCTGGGATCCAGTAGTGATGTAATATGAAAGAGAGAATGTTCTGTGATGGTTAGAGAGGCAATTCTAGGGCTCAACCTGGACTGGACCTCTTCTGACCATCTAGGCTACTAATCCTTGAGTGACACAAGGATGGCATGAGCCAGTGACAGCTTTGGCCTGTACATGGAGCCCCTCACTATGTGTCCCTTGGGATTTGAGGAAATGTTTTTCCTATCTGCCTTCCCTTTTTGGAGCAAGTTCCCATAATCAGCACTTAATGCAAGTTGTAAATTAATGTTTCCATCTTCCCAAACAACCTATTAGGTTAATAATTGAAAATTGTCAAATTGTTAGGGAACACACTTTGAAAAGTAGGTGAAGTTTAGTGATAGATGACTTGTAGCTTGCAGCCTTAATTTACCACAGCTGAAGTTCAGATCTTGACCCTAGAAATAACCCAGGGCTTTCTGGATTTCCCCCAGGATCTGGGATAAGGAAATTTATCAGTAAAGTGTTGTTATTCAAGTAGTTATAGATGCCATATTAATGTGGGCTTTTCAAAAGGATATTTTTTAGCAGAAACATCACATGCCAATTCTGCAAACAACTTAGGGATCAAATTTCCTAAAAGGTTCAATTCCTGTCAGAGGATGATTTCTGGAGACCAAAATCTGTTGACTAAGATACCCAAACGTTAATGTTTAATATTAGTTTCTATTGTGCTAATTTTCTCTCTTTGTATCTGGTGTTCTAGTTTTTGCCCCAGTCCTAGGTTCTATCCTTGTGCCTTAGGGATGGATGCTCCCCCTTGTGACCTGTCTATCAGTCTGGGGAAACAGTCTCTGGTCTCCAACCCTTCAGGACCCTGGCATTTGCTGCAGAGATACCCCTGAAGACCCTGTGCCCACAGCTCCTCCTCCTTTCCGAGATTCTACACCCCTTATCAGCTTGAAGAAGCTACAGAAGATTGAAACCATCAACCCTCTTCCCTTAGACATTTGGGGGGGCAGAAATGGCATGGGACCTTGTGGGACATTGTACCCCAGAGACAGCCTAGAACATTGTACCCCTATAGTGAAAAAGTTTTTTTCAGGCAAACTATAGGCAGGAAAATTCCTTTGTTTCCACTATGTACCCTTCCCCTTATTCTTAACCTACTAGCAGCTTTTGTAAAGGAATGAATTAATACCCTTCAGTTTATGGTCCTGCCTCAGTATTACCAGACAACCCCCACCCTTCATACAGCTTGTGCTGACAGTAATCTTTAAAGGACCACCTGAGGATGATTCCTCAGAATCATAAGAAAAAGTAGGGAATATTGAGTTTAAAAATCAGTCTGACAGACTACTAAACTATTTCTAGCCTGGGCAAGCTACCCCCAGCCCCCAATGTTTCCCAGCAGTCTTCCTTATCTCCCCCTATGATAAGCCTAAAACTGAAGCTACCTTATCTGATGAATATTTATCTTTTTGAGGAATGTTTTACCTATGTTTACCTCATTAACAATATTTG
>NW_025395738.1:0-8181 GCF_016433145.1 Gracilinanus agilis | reverse complement strand
GAGGAGGAGGAGGAGGAGGAGGAGGAGGAAGAGGCAGTGGAATCACCATGGTGGCAGCTCTGCAGAACTCAGCCAGCCATCCTTCTGGCACTCCAGGCACGACCCTGAATTCGATACACAATGACTGAGAATAAATCTTGACTACAAGCAAATGACAGATGCCATTGATCCCACTGAAAGCACTTAGAAAACGCATCCATTGTGCCTCAGGCTCTGAGGGGGGGGATTTTAAATTTCTCTTTTAATTAATTAATTAATTGATTGATTGATTAATTCATTCATTTAAAAGCCCTCACCTTCCATCCTGGAGTCAATACTGTGTATTGGCTCCAAGGCAAAAGTCAGTAAGGGTAGGCAATGGGGGACAAGTGACTTGCCCAGGGTCACACAGCTGGGACGTGTCTGAGGCCACATTTGAACCCAGGACCTCCCATTTCTAGGCCTGGCTCTCAATCCACTGAGCCACCCAGCTGGCCAAAGTAAGAGGAAAGGAGGGAGGAAGAAAGGAAGAGGGAAGGAAGAAATGGAGGGAGAGAGGAAAAGGGAGGGAGAGAGTATAGTAAGGAAATTAGGAAATACACTGATGAGGTATTGATAAGATAAGAACTTTGTGAAAGGGGTGTCTGAGGCTGCAGGCAAGGCACTGTGCTGAGCATGAGAGCAGAACTTGGAAGGAGGGAATCAGAAAAGGTTCTGACAGTTGGTCAGGGCTTCTGGGAGCTGTTTTTTCTCTGTCTCTCTCTGGCTTCTGGTGAAGACTCTTGCTCTTTGCTGTATATAGGAGAAAGAGAGAACTCTAAACCATCTGAAGAGGTTTTCCTACCCTCTGTACCGTGAGACATCATTGTGGAGAAGAATCTGTAATATCTGTTTTGTTGGAGAAGAAAGATCGAAGGCTGTTTGCCTGGACTCTGGTCAGCCAGCCTCTGCCATATTGGGCCGACTAACTCTGTTTACCTGGAGATATCTTTAATAATATTAAGTTATTTATTAATAAGGATAATAGTTAGATTGTAGTCAGAGAGCATTTTGGGGTTTTTTAGTAAGTGCTAGGCAGTTTCAGAATAGCGTGAAAAAACAGAAGAGTTTGCTGTGAGGCAAACGTAGCAAGTGGGTGGAGAGAGTTCCCTTTTTAGTGTGAAGGCTTTCCTTGTTACTAATCGTTCTACTTATATCTGTTAAATATAAATAAATAGATTTTTTATAACTATATAGTCTCCAAGTAAGTTACAGACTGGCCTGGTAAAGGGAAGTCACTCCTGGCTTTCCTTCTGAGGGGAGAGTTGAAAGATGCTTTTGTGAACATTAACAGTGTTTTACCACAGCATCCTCCTCAACAACATCAATTATAAGCTCCAATATCTCAGGAGGGAGGAAGGAAGGGAGGGAAGGGCTCCATTTCTATCATTAGAATCCCCGGCACCCTTCAAAGTCAGGCCATGAGCAGTCTCCTAGAGGAAGTCATTCCCATGTCTTCAGGTGGTGGCAGGAGCTCTCTTCTTCCTTCCCAAATCCCTTCTCAACCCACCCCAATAGACAAGAAGCCCCTTCAGAGCAAGAACAGCCTTCCACTTTGCTTCTGTGCCCTCGAGACCTAGCACACAGTAGGCACTTAGTAAATGCTCCTAGGGGTAGCAGATTTGTTTCCAGCCGTGCGGTCACTCCCACCAAAGAAGTCCTGAGCTCTGTGGCCAGGCGCCGCACGCAGGTTCCTTGGTGAGAGGCGCCCATCCCCAGCAGAGAGACACCCAGGGCAAAGCCAACACTACCAAGAGACGGAGAGGCGCTCCGGCCCTTCTTGGCAGATGACAAAGTGCCAGTGGCCATGCTGCTTGCTGGGGAGATCCCCCTTTTCCTCTACATTAGGGTCCTCGGGGGTCAGCTGGGGGCATCCCAGAGGGTTTAAAAATAGCCCAGGCACTCTGTGGCACACGCACGCTGCTGTGGGCCCTCCTGTGCCCGGCTCCGAGCAATCTGAGTTCAAAGAGCTCTGCCAGCCAGCATTACAGCATCCCAAAGTCACCGGGGAGTGCTACGGTCCAGGTGTGCTCTCATTTTCAGGTGAAATCAGTTCATTTAAATATAAAACTATGGCACAGGCCCGCAGGACTAGCAGCGTGTCCTCAATATTTATGGCAGCACTTTGAGAGAAACGCTTTTCGCAGGCCGCTGGTACGGCTGGGTGATGTACCCACACGAGGAGTGGGCCCAGCCGGCAGCACCGGGGCAGCAGGGACCCCCCTCCTGCCACACGAGCACACTTGGACACGCCGGGGACGGCACCTGTGTGGATGGCCACAGAGTCCCGGGAACTCGGAGCTAGAGCCCGCCTGAGGGATCCCGAAGGCCTCCCCAACCCCCCATTTCACAACTGACGACACGAGCTGAGAGAGGATGCCCTGCCCACGGGAGCAGAAGTAGTGACAACAGCTAACGCTTATACAGCGGTTACTATGTGCCAGGCACTGTGCTGGCTCAGCTAGGTGGCTCCGTGGCTAGAATGCTGGGCATGGAATCAGAAAGACCTGGGTTCAAATCCAGCCGCAGGCACTGCCTAGCTGGGTGTCCCTGGGCAAGTCACTTGATCCTGTTTGCCTTACTCCACACGAGAAGGAAACAGCCAACCAGGCCAGTATCTTTGTCAAGAAAACTCTGCGGACAGTCCTGGACGGCGCTGGCCCCCGGGGGGCTCCGGGCTGTGCTACGTGTACAAATATTCTCCCATTCAATCCTCGAAACAACCCGGGAGGCAGGAGTGTTATTGTCCCCTTTTAACGGATGAGCAACTGAAGCAGGCAGGAGGTACGATGCCTTGACTGAGACAATTAGAGCCTGAGGATGGATTTGAACCCGAGTCTTCCTTGACTCCAGGCTCATATCCTACCCCTTCTTCCCTCCCCCCCCCCCCGTGGTAGCCCCTGGCTGTCCCTGGAAGCCTCGCAGGGGGTACCCGAACCAAACGGAGCTCTTTCCACTGTACCAGCAGGCCCGGAGAGGACTGGACTAAAAGCCCCTCAGTTTCCTCATGTAAAATGGGGCTCTGGACTGGATACCCTCCGAGGCTCCCTCCTGTTCCAAATCCACCCCTCAACGACCCCTGTAGACAGAAACCTCTCCCGGGGGTGGTCCTGAGCGCTCCTCTCTCTGTTTATGCCTCGTTTAGGCCAGGCAGGTCCTGCCGGGGCCTTTCCTCCTGTGCCCAGCACCTGGCACAATGCCTGGCACACAGTGGGTGCCTAACCAGAGCGGCAATGACAGGTTTTTGGTTTTAGCCCTTCCCTTCCATCTGGGAATCAGTCCTGTGTACTTGCCCAGGACCCCCCTCTCCAGGGCTGGCTCCCAATCCACTGAAGGAAGGAACAGAGGACAGCGGGTTCGAACCCTTCGTGCGGCTACACCCAGAGTCCAGCAGGGAAAACCACCTCCACACGGTGGCCCCTCCCAACAGGTGAGGGCGAGGAACCTGCTCCCTGCCTGGCAAAGACCCCTCCTCACAACGAAGAGGCTTAAATGCATAAAATACAAAGGCTGACAGAGGAAACCAAATTTGTTGGAACAAGTAATAGAAATTTTTTAGCAGCCAAATTCCCAGGCCCCAGGCGATGGCCTCCTGTTCTAAAGGGCAGCCTTCCATGAAAAGTCGGTCATTAGGCAGCCTACGACGGGCCAGGCGCTGTGCTAATCCGGGCGATACAAAAAGAGGTAAAAGATGGCATTTAAAAAAAAGAAAGTTATCAGACAGGCAGTTTTTTAATCGACTTTACTTAACAACAGTGGACATCTACATAATGCTCTAAGGTCTGCACAGACTCACAGATAATCTCACCAGGTCCCTGAAGCCGTGGCACGGGCGCCTTCCTCTATGTTATAGAGAAATGAGGTAAATCTTGATCTTTGGTTAAAAGGAGGGATAAAAGTGAGGTAGGTATTATGGAGGAGGAAGGAAGGGGATGGCTGAATGTAGGGAAGGCTGAATGAGGTGGTATATTGGATGGTAAGGAAATAGATGGGGTATTCAGGAGAGGCAGCTTAAAACAGGCTAGACACTGAGGCTAGAGACAGAGGATACTGGGGAGGTATAGGCAGGATCCTTCAAGGTGAGGAAAGGTATCTCTATAGATACAAAAGAGTTGGGTCAGTCCTGCCTTGAGGGCTTCTCTTGTCAGTTTCTAAAGTCCCTCGAGGGAAGAGTCAAAGGGCTCCTCCTTGCCCATGAAACTGATGGCAGGAGGAAGTCTCGAGTAGATACTTCCTGCCAAGATGGATGCCTGCAGTACCCTCAAGAAATAAAAAGAAAATAACTCCTTCCCCCTTCAGCCCTTGCCTCAATCTTCAACACAATGATTCACCAGAGGGTTTGAGTAGGTAACAAAGGGGATTTATTAATATTGGGATTAATCAGAAGGAGAGAGGAGTTTAGGGTTTTGTAATAGCCGCTAGGGAGAAAGCTAAAGTTGGGGGAAGGGTCACAGGAGGGTTAGACTGAGAGAGAGTCTGCTCTCCCAGTCAGGAAGATTTGGTTGCCTTAAAGTAAAGTATTTACTAGATCAATAAAATAAAGGATAGCTTGATTTGAGGATGTCCTACTTGCCTATAGAAAACTAAACCCACAAATGTCTAGTCACCAAAACCAACCTTCCTCCCAGAGCCCAAAGGGAAATTCATGGAAATAAACAGGGATGTAATATGGAGAAGGTCAGGGAGAGGTCCAGAGAAATCAGCTAAGTTCAAATTGTCCAGAGACAAAAGCACAGGCCAAGGCAAAGCCAAAAGCCAAAAGCAGAGCTTCAGTTGGGACTTCAGGTCTCTTCAAGCCTCAGACTCCAACTGACTTTTCTGTGAAGATTCTAAGACTTAACTGCCAGGGCTGTTTACAGTTGACTCTTGCCAGAGTAAAAGCCTCTGTTGCATCCTTGCATTACATCTATCCTCAGAGATGCCAGAGGCCAGCCCTGGCACAGGCACCTTCCTCTATCCTCAGAGATGCCAGAGGCCAGCTGTGGCACAGGCACCTTCCTCTATCCTCAGAGATGCCAGAGGCCAACCATGGCACAAGCGCCTTCCCCCGCCCTCAGAGATGCCAGAGGCCAGCCATGGCACGGGCGCCTTCCTCCACCCTCAGAGAAGTCAGTGGCCAGCCATGGCACGGGCACCTTCCCCTACCCTCAGAGATACCAGAGGCCAGCATCTCCAATGACCACAGCCAGGTCTGCCCGGCCTCCAGGCTGGGTAAGCCAAAAGGTACTGGCTAAATGACCACCGTGATCAGCGTCATCACAGGCCCTGGTGGACAAGTTTGCTGCGAGGGGTCACCAGGGTCCCCCCAACCCGCTGGGCCTTCTTGGCTCCCCCCACCAAGAGGCCAGGATGTCCCTCAGGCTGACCTTCCTCATGGGGCAGCCCATTCTCCCCCTCATTGTCCTCAGAGACGCTCCTGGAACTCCCCACGTCCCCCAATTCCAGGCCTGGCCCAACACTCCTCCTTCCACACTCTGCTCATGGGCGCTTCCCACAAAAGAGGGACGGAAGCAAAGGCCCTTTATCTGGCTTGAATGCTCAGCCTGTGATGAGTCCTGGGCCAGGAGTTGCTCCCGAGTGTCCCGAAGGCTCCAGAACTCATGCTTAACCCAAAAGGGATCACAAACAAGCCTGCATCTGGCTTCTCTACCAGGGCTGGGGCTGGCAAAGAGGAGAAGGGCCATGCCACGGGAAGCGTGCCCGGGACTCATGGGGAAAAGCGGCAGCACTTCAAGGGCCTCTGAAGGCCCGCAGAATCCTCAGCCTGAATGGAGGCTGGAGAGAGGGAAAGCCAAACTCAGTGGGGGTGCTGCACTCTGAACCCCGAAGGAGCTGCTCGGTGCTTCCTAAAGGGATCTGAGTCGGGCCCTGAACAGGCAGGCGTGTGGATTTGCATTTTCAAATGAAACAGCGTCTGCCAGGGCCAATGGTGGATGCAAAAGCACCTGCGAAGTCTCCTTCCCCACGAACTGCAAATCCCGCATCCAGCATGGAGGAGAACGGAAGCCGCCCCCAAGCCTCGGAGGCTGCCTGCCAGGCCGACTCTCCTCTCTGTCCAGCATCTTTCAGCCAAAGTGCGTCTCGTTGTTGCCGCTCAGTTGTTTTTCACTTGTGTCCGAAGCTTTGTGAGCCCATTTGGAGTTTTCTTAGCAAAGATATTAAAGCTAAATCTTTGTTAAATATTAAAAAAATAAAGCATTTGATCCAGAAGAGAAAATGCCCCTTTAACGATACTCTCCCACAAGGCATCGGTAAGGCACGCGCCAACCATCTACCCGGAGAGGAAGGGAGGAAAAAGGAGACGGAGGTTTCCCAAGGAAGGTGGGATGCCAGCTGCCTCCTGAGGGAAGAGAGGACTTCTCGGAAGGGGAGGTCAGCAGGGGCTATTCCAGGGAAGGGGGTGACCAGTACAAAGGGGAAGAGAGGAGGCAGAAGGCTATATGGGAGGCACAGAGCTAAGGCCAGTTTGGCTGAGTCAGGGAAAGGGGGGGAGGCTGGAATCTAGGGTGCGCCAGGCAATAGAGAGCTTTAAAAGCCCAACAGAGGAGGTTCTGTATGACTCAGGAAGCAAGAGGGAAGGGGACAGCTGGGTGGCACAGGGTTCTGAGAGCCAGACCCAGAGATGGGAGGTTCTGGCTTCCAATCTGGCCTCAGACACTTCCTAGCCGTGTGACCCTGAGCCCTCACTGCCTAGCCTTGGAATCAATAAAAAGTATTGAGTCTAAGATGAAAGGTAAGGGGGAAAAGAGGAAGCACCAGGAACCAGGGGAGTCTTCTCAGGAGCAGAGACACGCCGGATGGTCCACATCAGAGTGGGATCCCTCAACCTCTTCCATCTAACTCACCTGAGAGTCTCCTCCCGGTAAGCTCCCAGAGGGCAGCTGTGGACTGTCTGGTTTGGGTTTTTGTTTTGGGTTTTTTTTTTCCTCCCATCACTAGTGACTAGCACAGTGCCAGGCACACAAGGGGGCTCAGTCAAAGCTGGTGGAAAGGAGCTGAGTTTTCCAGATTCCTCCCATGGAAGCTGCCCAGGGTCTGACACGTTCTTCTAATAATTATATAGCTGGTGCCAATGATGAGAAAACAGTTTTGGAGAAAGAACACAGCAGGCTCTTGACATTTAAAAACAAGTGGAAAGGGGAGGTGAAATGTCTCCAAAGACTCCCAGAAGACGTCCTTTGGCTTCAGGCCAGTTCCAGAAGCTTCATCCACTCCCAGTCTCCAGTCTGGGCTCAACGAGAGTCACGAGAGGGTGGCTTAACCTCAGCGCCTTCCTTCTGCCCCCAATAGCCCTATCTAGAGCCTGCTGGGAGCCGGCTGCCTGCATGCCCCCCTCAGGAGCTCCAGGGCCCAGCACACACAGGGATGCTGGGCAGGGAGCCCCAGAGATGCTCCCGGCTCTCCCAGCTTCCCAGAGCAGCCATGTGGCACCTTCTTTCAGGGGCAGCTGCTTACGCCTTCCTTGTCCTTCTGCTCCCAGGCGAGGACGAGAGCCCACCTCATCCCAGGAAAGGCACGAGGGCCAAGGAACTCCTGCCAACACTGCACACGTCCTGGTGGTCACTATTTCCTATAGCACCTTTTTATTAAATTCTGGACACTTCCTCAAAGTATTCAGAGCTTTAAGGATCCATGGTCGGAAATAAGGGAGAGGGAGACAGGGAGAGACCTTCATTTACTGGCAAGTAACAGTTAGACTTTTTTTAAAATCAGATAGAAAGCCAGGCCTGGAGACAGGTTGTCCTGAGTTCAAGTCTGACCTCAGAGACTTCCTAGCTGTGGGATCCTGGGCAAATCACTTAACCTCCATTGCCTAGTCCTTACTGCTAAGGTGGAAAGGAAGGATGAAAAAAAAACTGGCAAGAAAACAAAAAGAAGGGAGGAAAGAAGGAGAGAGTGTGAGAGAATGAGAAAAGGGAAGAAGGAAAGAAGGAGGCGGGGGGCGGGAACAGCTGGGTGGATCAGTGGTTTAGAAGTCAGGCACAGAGATGGGAGGTCCTGGGTTCAAATCTGACCTCAGACACTGCCTAGTTCTGTGACCCTGGGCAAGTCACTTAATCCCCTTTGCCCATAATAAAAAAAATTTTAATTTTTTAAAAGAGAGAGTGAGGGAGGGAGGGAGGGAGGAAAGAAGGAAGGAAGGAAGGAAGGAAGGAAGGAAGG
>NW_025395737.1:0-5892 GCF_016433145.1 Gracilinanus agilis | reverse complement strand
CCATTCATCAACTTGTCTGTTTCTCTATTTCTGCAATCTATCTACATCGTAAGTATTTATGCATCTATGTATCTATTTGTTTGTCTCTCTGTCTATATATCTGTCTATCTATCTGCATCTATTTATTCATCCAACTCTCTGTCTCTATTCATTTCTCTATATATGTATGGATGGATGTACATATCTACATATCTATCTAGTCATCCATCTATGTATCAATTGTTTTCTCTATTCATCCATCCTTCTATCCATCTATCCATCCTTCCCGCCCTTTTTCCATCCATCCATCCATATTTATATCTATCTTTCTTCCTATCACCATTTCTCTTTTTCTTTCTGAGTTTATTTATCTAACTTTCTGTCTGTTTCTGTGTGCATGTATGTATGTATGTTTTCATGCATTCTTTTATGTATCTATTCATCAGCCATCCATCTGTTTGTCTTTCTGTCTGTCTTTATCTGTATATTTCTATGTGTCTATTAATCCATCTTAATTTTTCTTTCTTTCTACCAATCTTTCTCTTTCTCTGAGTATTTTTTAAACTTTCAGTGTGTCTGTCACTTTGTGTATGTATGTATGCATCCATCTATTAATACAACCATCTATTTCTCCATCCGTATCTCTGTGTATGTATGTATACATGCATGTATCTCTGTCTGTCTCTCTGCATACGTATGTATTTATCTATTCATCTATCTATCCATCTAAGTATCTACCGCTCTTTATCTCTTTTTCTACCAATATTTTTCTCTCTGTCTAATTTTCTGTCTGTTTATTTATGTATGTATGATTCCATCCATCCTTCCATGTAGCTATCAGTTCAACTACCTGTTAATCTATGTATATATCCATCCATCTATCTATTTCTCTAACCCACTGCATCTGTCTTCCTATCATCTATCCATTTTTCTATCCATTCATCTTTTTATCTCTCTTTTGTTCTACCAATCATTCTCTACCTCTAGCTTTTTTCTTTTTTATTGTCTTTTTTTTTTATTTCTCTATGTATGTATGAATCCATCCATCTATGTCTCTGTCTCTCTGTCTGTGTCTGTCTCTATCTATGAATCATTCTATTTAGCCATCTATCTCGCTCTCTTTTTCTCTAAATATGTATGTATCTTTCTATCTATCCATCCTTCTATGTATCAGTTGTTTTCTATAGTTATCTCTCCATCTGTCCATCCATCCATCTTTGTATCTCTCTTTCTACCACCACTTCTCTCTTTCTTTCTAACTCTGTTTTTTATCTAACTTTCTGTTTCTCTATGTATATGTGTATGTATATATGTTTGCATGCATTTATGTAGGTATTTATCCATCTATCCATCCCCGTCTTTCTGTTTATCTGTCTTTCTATCTATCTGTCTGTCTTTATCTGCATCTTTCTCTGTGTCTATTAATCTATCTTAATTTTTCTTTCTACTAATCTTTCTCTCTGAGTCTTTTTCAAGCTTTCAGTATGTCTGTCAATTTGTATATGTATGTATGTATGTATGTATCCATCTATTAATATGACCATCTATTTATCCATCCATATCTCTCTGTATGTATGTACATATGTCTCCATGCATGAATGTATCTGTCTGTCTATTTCTCCATATGCATGTATTTATCTATACATCTATCTGTCCATCCATACATTTGTATATCTACTTCTCTTTATCTCTCTTTCTAATGATATTTCTCTCTCTTCGCTCATTATTTCTGTCTGTCTAATTTTCTGTCTGTTTCTCTATTAATGTATGTATGATTCTATCCTTCTATCCATGTATCTTAATTCATCTACCTGTTTATCTATGTATATATCCATCCAACCATCCATCCATTTCTTTCTTTATCTCTGTGCATCTGTCTTCCTATCATCTATCCGTTTATTTATATATTCATCTTTTTATCTCTTTGGTTTTACCAATCATTCTTTACCCCTAGCTTTTTGTTCTTATTGTCTGTCTCTTTTTATCTCTCTATTTATGTATGAATCCATCTATTCTTCCATCTATCTGTCTGTGTCTGTCTCTCTATCTCTCTATCCATATGTTTATGCATCATTCTATATGGCATTCTATCTCTCTGTCTCTATTTCTGTAAATATGTATGTATGTATCCATCTATCTATCCATCTATCCTATGTATCAATTACTTTCTCTGTCTATTTATCTCTCCATCCATCCATCTTTGTATCTCTCTTTCTTTCTACCACTATTTCTCTCTTTTTTCTGTCATTTTAACTTTCCATCTGTTTTTTTTCCTGCATGTATGAATGTATGTATTTGCATACCTATGCATCCAACAATCTATCTATCCATCCATCTATTTGTATATCCAACTATCTGTAGCCATCCCTAACACTCTCTCTTAAACTCTTTCTACCAATCTTTCTCTTTTCTTCTTTCTGTCTCTTTACCTTGCTCTGTCAGTTTGTTTTTCTGTATATGTATCAAACTATCCATTTAACCACGTATCATTATATCCATCTTTCTGCCTGTCTATGCATCTATCTATCTGTCCATCTATCTGACTGTTTCTTTATTCCTGTCCATCTGTCTTCCTATCATCTATCCATCTATTTACACATCTTTCTTTCTTTCAATCATTCTCTCTTTATTTCGGTCTTTTTTCTTTCACTACCTTTTTGTCTATCTTTATTTCTGTTTGTCTATATATGTATGTATGCATGAATGTATGTATGAATCTCTCTCGATATCTATATCTATATCTATAACTATATCTATATCTATCTGTCCATCCATCCATGTATCAATCCATCCATCTCTCTGTCTAGCGATTATTCTATCCATTCATTGATCTGTCTATTTCTCTGCCTCTATAAATTAATCAATCTTTCTATTTATTTATCCATCTGTCTCCATTTTTCTATATCTCTATGTATATATCTATAAATCTATCTCTCCTACCATCTATCTATGTATCTGTCTTTTTATCTCTTTTTCTTTGTACCACTCTTTCTTTCTGTCTGTCTCTTTGTCTAACTTTATATTTATTTCTCTATGTATATATGCATGTTTCTATCCTTTCCTCCATCCATCTGTCCTTCTACTTGTGCATCCAACTATCTCTGTCTTATCTCTCTGTTTTAACTCTTTCTTTGTACTAATCTTTCTTTCTGTTTGTCTAGCTCTGTCTCTCTGTTTTCCCATTTACATATGTACGTATGTATGTATGTATGCATGCATCTACCCATTCATCTCTCTGTCTGTTTCTCTATTCTGTCTATCTGTCTTCCTATTACCTATCCCTCTTTCCACCTATCTATACATTCTTCTTTTCATCTCTCTCTCTACCAATCATTTTCTCTTCATCTCCTTTTTTCTTTCTAATCACCTATTGCTATTTGCCTATGTCGGTCCACACAAATGTATTTATGAATCTATCTATCTATCTATCCATTCATCAACTTGCCTGTTTCTCTATTTCTACAATCTATCTACTATGTATATACATATGTATATATGCATCTATGTATCTATTTGTCTCTCTGTCAATATATCTATGTATATTTCTATGCAACTATTTATTCATCTAACTCTCCACCTCTATTCATTCCTCTATATACATATGCATGTATTACATATCTATACATCTATGTAGTCATCCATCTATGTATAAATTGTTTTCTCTATCCATCTATTCATCCATCTATCCTTCCATCCATCTCTCCTTCCCTCAAGGCCTTCCTCCCTCCCTTCTTCCCTCCATCCATCTTTATATCTAACTTTCTGTCTGTTTTTCTGTGTATGTATGTATGCTTGCATGCATTTATGTATGTATCTATATATCCAGCCATCATTTCTGTCTGTGTCTGTCTCTATCTGTATCTTTTTATGTGTCTATTAATCTAGCTTAATTTTTCTTTCTTTCTACCAATCTTTCGGTCTCTCTCAGTCTTTTTCACGCTTTCAGTGTGTCTGTCAAATTGTGTATGTATGTATGTATCCTTCTATTAATACAACCATCTATTTATCCATCAATATCTTTGTTTGTGTGTATGCATGCATCTATCAATCTGTCTGTTTCTATTTTCCGTATGTATGTACTTATCTATACATCTATCTTTCCATCAATCCTTCTGTGTATCTACTGCTCTTTATCTATCTTTCTAAAAATATGTCTCTGTCTAATTTTTTGTCTGTTTTTCTATTAATGTATGTATGATTCTATTCATCCATCCATGTATCTATCAGTTCATCTACTTGTTTATCTATGTATATATCTATCCATCTATCCATCCAAATATGCATTTCTCTATCCCTGTGCATCTCTTCCTATCATCTATCCATTTATCTATATATTCGTCTTTTTATCTGTCTTTTGTTCTACTAATCATTCTCTGCCTCTAGTTTTTTTCTTTCTTATTGTCTGTCTCTTTTTTCTCTTTATGTATGTATGAATCCATAGATCTATCTGTTTCTTTGTCCATTTGTCTACCTATCTGTCTGTGTCTGTTTCTCTGTCTCTCTATTTATGTATGCATCATTCTATTTAGTTTTTATCTCTGTCTCTATTTCTCTAAATATGTATGTATGTATGTATCTCTCCATCCATCCATCCATCCATCTTTGTAATTCTCTTACTTTCTATCACTATTTCTATCTTTTTTCTGTCTCTTTAACTTTTCATCTGTTTTTTTTTCTGCAAGTAAGAATGTATGTATTTGTGTACCTATGCATCCAACCTTCTATCTATCCATCCATCTATTTTTGTATCCAATCTGTAGTCCATCTCTTCTGCTCTTTCTTAAACTCTCTTTCTACCAATCTCTCTCTTTCCTTCTGTCTCTTTATCTCACTCTGTCTGTCTGTTTCTCCATATATGCATCAATCTATAACATCTATCCTTGTATCAATATATCCATCTCTCTGGCTGTCTATGTATCTATCATCCATCTGACTGTTTCTTTATTCCTGTCCATCTGTCTTCTATCATCTATCCATCTACTTACACATTCATCTTTTTCTTTCTTTCTGCCAAACATTATCTCTTTATCACTGTCTTTTTTCTTTCTCTATCTTTTCTCTATCTTTATTTTTCTCTTTGTCTATGTATATATGTATGCATGAATGTATGTATGAATCTCTCTCTTTATATATATATGTATGTATGCATATATATAATCTATATCTGTCCATCCATCTTTCTGTCTAGGGGTTATTCTATCCATTCATTGAGCTGTCTGTTTCTCTGCCTCTATAAATCAATCAATCAACCTCTCTATTTATCTATGTATCTCTCTATTTATCCACCTGTCTCTATTTTTCTATTTCTATATGTATATATCTATAAATGTATCTGTCCTGCCATCTAATGTATCTGTCTTTATATCTCTCTTTCTTTGTACCATTCTCTCTCCATCTTTCTTTCTGTCTGTCTCTTTGTTTAAATTTGTGTTTCTTTCTCTATGTATGTATGTATATTTCTATCCATTCCTCCATCCATCTGTCCTTCTATTTGTGCATCCAACTATCTCTATGTCTTATCTCTGTTTTAACTCTTTCTTTGTACTAATCTTTCTTTCTCTCTTTGTCTCACTGTCTCCCTATTTCCCCACATATTTATGTATGAATGTATGAATCTATCCATCCATCCTTCCATATATCAATTTATTTCTCTATCTCTCCATTCATCCATCCATCCATCTTTATCTCTCTCCTTCTTTGTACCACTCTCTCCATCTTTGTTTCTTTCTCTATGTACGTATGTATGTATGTTTCTATCCTTTCTCCATCCATCTGTCCTTCTATTTGTGCATCCAACTATTTCTATGTCTTATCTCTCTGTTTTAACTCTTTCTTTTGCCAATCTTTCTTTCTTTCTGTTTGTCTAGCTCTGTCTCTCTGTTTTCCCATGTATGTATGTATGCATCTATCCAT
>NW_025395736.1:0-1785 GCF_016433145.1 Gracilinanus agilis | reverse complement strand
GTCCTCTGTGTCCCCAGGTCTCCCTTCGTCCCTGGGCTTCCCTCACATGTTTGCCTTGAACACACTAGAGGTACCTTTGTTCACACTGTCCCCCCAATGAAATCTCTGTCTCACCAAATGCTCCATGGAGGCACAGCTCTAATGTCCATCAGGAAGAATCTTTTCAACTTGCGTACCATATCAGAGGGTTAAATTCTCCCAGTGAAAAGGGATCTCCAAGGCCATACACCCTTTTCTGAAAGAGGAAAAAGTGAGGGTACAAAAGGGGAAGACGTTAGGGTGGGGGAGCCCCTCAGTAAGGAGAAGTGCTCAAAAATTGGGTTGGAGACAATCTTTGAGAATTTCATGTTATAAAAGGTCAGGATGAGGCTCTGGGTCCTGTTAGGTCCCAGACAATTTCTCACCAGGCCCATTGAGTGTCTCCTACCGAGAGGAAACTTAAGAAAGATTGAGTTGATGGGAAGCCAGACCTGAAGACAGCAGGTTCTGTGTTCGATTATGAATTGAGACGCTTCCCAGGCATGTCCTTCACAACACCCTTCACTTTGCCCTTACCACTCTTCTGCCTTGGAAGTGCTCCACAGGCTTGATTCTAAGACAGAAGGGAAGGGTTTGCAAAAAAGCCAAGGGAAGAAGAGCACACTGGTACATGGAACATGGAGTAGCTACCGAAAGATATTTCTCCTTTCTTGCCTAGACTTATAAATAACTTATAAATAGGCCATATACAAGTGAGAGAGACCAATTGACAGCGAGAGAGCGAAAGAGAGAAAGCCAGATTGGGTGTCAAGGGGGCCAAGCTTCACCAGGCTGAGAGTGAGGTTTGTTTGGGCCTCAGTGTCATAGCAACAAGGGAATATTTCGTAACAGAGCCAGTGACCTCACAGAAGCTGGTCTTAACTCCCCACCATCCTGAAGCTCAGGGCATACCAGAGCCAGGCAAGAGAGTCCTGGGAGGCAGAGGAAGACCATAGTTGGACTTTGCCTTGGAGGACCTATGACTAATACAAAATTATGGTCCTGTTGTGTGTTTTCCTTAGCACTCATACAAAATTTTGGGGGATGGAGCAAGAGGGGAGGCCAGTGGGGGAATCGTGCCCAATTAGCCTCCACGCAGTTTTGTCACTTTTGAACAAAATGACTGCCCCAAGATGCTAATTGCCCTATGGAAGGGAGGAAGGGAGGGAGAGAGGAAGGGGAGAGAGAGAGAGAGAGAGAGAGAGAGAGAGAGAGAGAGAGAGAGAGAGAGAGAGAAACAGCGTGAAAGTCAATTCTGGGCTCAAAAATTTCGACGGGCTCACTATTAATTCTGGGATGAAATCTAAGCCTCTGTTTCAGTGAGTACCCTTTAGAAATACCTAAAAGTGACCTATCACCTGTGTTATTTCACTTTTTTACTCTAAGACCCAGGCATAGTTTTTGTTTGTATACTTTACACACTTAACAACCAAGAAATCCTTTCTATCCCATTAGCTTCTTCATGGTGGCTTGGAATTCAATTCTTTCTCACTTGTGGCTCTTCCAATTCTTAGATTCCTTTGAAATTCAGCAAACATGAAACGGTGTCCTTCTTAAGGCTTTTCCCAAGGTCTTTGGATCCTTATATTTAGAGCTCCCTCATTTCACAAAAAACATTGCATTCATTGTGTTATGAACATGTCTACATAGATACACCTTTTCTCCATCAACAAGATTTAATACTTGATTTAAATGTCTCTAATGTCTCCTTCCTTCTCTGTGTCTCTGTCTCTGTCTCTGTCTCTGTCTCTGTCTCTGTCTCTGTCT
>NW_025395735.1:0-4174 GCF_016433145.1 Gracilinanus agilis | reverse complement strand
TGTCTCTGTCTCTGTCTCTGTCTCTGTCTCTGTCTCTGTCTCTGTCTCTGTCTCTCTCTCTCTGTCTCTCTCTCTCTCTCTCTCTCTCTCTCTCTCTCTCTCTCTCTCTATTTCTGGCTTTCTCCCTCTTGCTCTCTCGCTGGCAATTGCTCTCTCTAACTTATATATGGCCTCTTTATAAGTTAGCTCTCTTGAAAATGCTGTAACCATAGCGTCATACCGTATAACTGACCCTCACATATAATAATTTGACGACGGACACATAATCAATCCTTTGAATCCAAAATTAATCTTTCTGAATCTTAATTTTTGCATTTAAATCTTTACCAAATGATACAAAACAATGATTTTAAGATATTATTGAACACATTTGGTTCTACAACACGAATAAAACATCTCTGATACTTTAGGAATGTTCCACAACCTTATTTCTTCAAAATGGACAAAAATGTATTGCATTGATAGGAGGAATCTTTAATTCTTGCTTTCTCTCTGTTGCCAAATGAACTATCATGACCAAAAGAAGGTACTTTTGAACACTTTCGGTTCTACAACACAAATACAAAAACTCTGACACAGTAGGAATGCTCCACATCCTTATTTCTTCAGAATAAGCCTGAGTTGAGCCTTCCCATTATAGCTACCTGAATCTTTAATTCTTGCATTTAAAAAGTTCCCAAATGAAACAGATCGCTCATTTTAAGATCGTATTGAACAGTTTCAGTTCTAAAACAGAAATAAAACATCTCTGATACTTTAAGAACGTTCCACATCCTTATTTCTTCAGAATAAACCCAAACATGTTGCATTGATAGGAGGAATCCTCAATTCTTGGTTTCTCTGTGTTGCCAAATGAACTATCATGACCAAAAGAAGACAATGTTGAAGACTTTCAGTTCTACAACACAGATACAACAACGCTGACACAATAAGAATGGTCCACATCCTTATTTCTTCAGAATAAGCCTGAATTGAGCCCTCCCATTATAACTCCCTCAATCCTTCCATTATATAGCTACCTGAATCTTAATTCTTGCATTTAAATCATTTCCAAATGATCCAAAACAAACATTTTAATAAATTATTGAACATATTTGGCTCTACAACACGAACAAAACATCTCTGCCACTTTAGGAATGTTCCACATCCTTATTGCTTCAGAATAAAGAAAAACATATTGCATTGATAGGAGGAATCTTTAATTCTTGGTTTCTCTGTGTTGCCAAATGAACTATCATGACCAAAAGAATGTAGTTTTGAACACTGTTGTTTCTACAACACAAATAAAACAACTCTTACACAGTAGGAATGTTCTACATCCTTATTTCTTCAGAATAACCCTGAATTGAGCCTTCCCATTACAGCTACCTAAATCTTTAATACTTGCATTTAAAAAGTTCCCAAATAAACCAGATAGATCATTTTAAGATATTATTGAACACAATTGGTTCGACAACACAAACAAAACATCTTTGGCACTTGAAGATTGTTCCACATCCTTATTTCTTCAGAATTAACAAAAACATATTGCATTGATTGGAGGAATCCTCAATTCTTGGTTTCTCTGTGTTGCCAAATGAACTATCATGAACAAAAGAGGGTAAATTTGAACACTTTCGGTTCTACAACACAGATACAACAACTCTCACACAGTAAGAATGGCCAACATTCTTATTTCTTCAGAATAAGCCTGAATTGAGCTTTTCCATAATAGCTCCCTGAATCCTTCCATTATATAGCTACCTGAATCTTTTATTCTTGCAATTAAATCATTCCCAAATGAACCAAAGTGACGATTTTAAGATATTGAACACATTTCGTTCTACAACACAAACAAAACAACTCTGGCACTTTAGGAACGTTCCACATCCTTATTTCTTCAGAATAAACAAAAATGTATTGCATTGATTTGAGGAATCCTCAGTTCTTGGTTTCTCTGTATTGCCAAATGAACTATGATGACCAAAAGAAGACAATGTTGAAGACTTTCAGTTCCACAAAACAAATACAGCAAATCTGACAGAGTAGGAATGCTCCACATCCTTATTTCTTCAGAATAAGCCTAAATAGAGCCTTCCCATTATAGCTGCCTGAATCTTTAACTCTTGCAATTAAATCGTTCCCAAATGAACAAAAATGATCATTTTAAGATATTATTGAACACATTTGGTTCTACAACACAAACAAAACATCTCTGGCACTTTAGGATTGTTCCACATCCTTATTTCGTCAGAGAAACAAAAATTTATACCATTGATAGGAGGAATCCTCAATTTTTGGTTTCTCTGTGTCGCCAAATGAACTATCATGACCAAAAGAAAACAATATTGAAGAATTTCCATTCTACAACACAGATACAACAACTCTCACACATTAAGAATGTCCACATCCCGTATTTCGTCATTACAAGCCTGTATTCAGCCTTTCCATTGTAGCTCCCTGAATCCTTCCATTATATATCTACCTGAATCTTTAATTCTTGCAATTAAATTGTTTCCAAATGAGTCAAAATGCTAATTTGAAGACATTATTGAACACATTCGGTTCTACAACACAAACAAAATATCTCTGACACTTTAGGATTGTTCCACATCCTTATTTCTTCAGAATAAACAAAAACGTATTGCATTGATAGGAGGAATTCTCAGTTCTTGGTTTCTGTGTTCCCAAATGAACTATCAGGACCAAAAGAAGGTAATTTTGAACACATTCAGTTCTGCAACACAAATACAACACCTCGGACACAGTAGGAATGCTCCACATCCTTATTTCTTCAGAATAGGCCTGAATTGATCCTTCCCATTTTAGCTACCTGAATAATTAATTCTTGCATTTAAAAAGTTCCCAAATGAACCAGATAGATCATTTTAAGATCCTGCTGAACTGTTTCAGTTCTACAACAGAAATAAAACATCTCTGACACTTTAGGAAAGTTCCATATCATAATTTCTTCAGAATAAAGAAAATCATATTGCATTGGTTAGAGGAATCCTTACTTCTTGGTTTCTCTGTGTTGTCAAATGAACTATCATGACCAAAAGAAGACAATGTTGAAGACTTTACCTTCTACAACACAGATACAACAACTTAAACACAGTAGGAATGGTCCACATCCTCATTTCTTCAGAATAAGTCTGAATTGAGCCTTTCCAATATAGCTCCCTGAATCTTTCCATTATATAGCAACCTGAATTTTTAATTCTTGCAACTAAGTCGTTCCCAAATGAACCAAAAAGATCATTTTAAGACATTATTGAACACATTTGGTTCTACAACACATACAAAACATCTCTGACACTTTAGGATTGTTCCACATACTTATTTCTTCAGAATAAACAAAAATGTATTGCATTGATAAGAGGAATGCTGAAATCTGAGTGTCTCTGTGTTGCCAAATGAAGACAGTTTTGAAGACTTTCCTTTGTAAAACACAGATACAACAACTCTGACACAGTAAGAAGGGTCCACATTCTTATTTCTTCAGAATAAACCTGAATTGAGCCTTTCCATTATAGCTCCCTGAATCTTTCCACCATATACCTACCTTAATCTTTATTTTTTGCAATTAAATCGTTCCAAAATGATCCCAAACGATCATTTTAAGATATTATTGAACACATTTGGTTCTACAACAGAAATAAAACATCTCTGACACTTTAGGAATGTTCCACATCCTTATTTCTTCAGAATAAACAAAAATGTATTGCATTGATAGGAGGAATTCTCAATTCTGAGTTTCTTTGTATACAGATACAACAACTCTGACACAGTAAGAATGGTCCACTTCCTTATTTCTTTAGAATAAACCTGAATTGAGCCTTTCCATTATAGCTCCCTGAATCTTTCCACCATATACCTATCTTAATCTTTATTTTTTGCAATTAAATCGTTCCAAAATGATCCAAAACGATTATTTTAAGATATTATTGAACACATTTGGTTCTACAAGAGAAATGAAATATCTCTGACACTTTAGGAATGTTCTGCATCCTTATTTCTTCATAATAAACAAAAATGTATTGCATTGATAGGAGGAATCCTCAATTCTGGGTTTCTCTGTGTTGCCAAATGAACTATCATGACCAAAAGAAGGTAATTTTGAACACTTTAGGTTCTACAACACATATACAACTCTGACACAGTAGGAATACTCCACATCCTTATTTCTTCAGAA
>NW_025395734.1:0-1319 GCF_016433145.1 Gracilinanus agilis | reverse complement strand
GTCCTCTGTGTCCCCAGGTCTCCCTTCGTCCCTGGGCTTCCCTCACAGGTTTGCCTTGAACACACTAGAGGTACCTTTGTTCACACTGTCCCCCCAATGAAATCTCTGTCTCACCAAATGCTCCATGGAGGCACAGCTCTAATGTCCATCAGGAAGAANAGGACCGTAATTTGGTATTAGTCAGAGGTCCTCCAAGGCAAAGTCCAACTATGGTCTTCCTCTGCCTCCCAGGACTCTCTTGCCTGGCTCTGGTATGCCCTGAGCTTCAGGATGGTGGGGAGTTAAGACCAGCTTCTGTGAGGTCACTGGCTTTGTTACCCAATATTCACTTGTTGCTATGACACTGGGGCCCGAACAAACCTCACTCTCAGCCAGGAGAAGCTTGCCCCCCTTGTCACTGTATTTTCCAAAGAGGATACTGGTTAAGTGAGTGAATTGAATCCATTCCCCTCACCCTGACATCTCTTGGACCACGGAGAGAATCTGCTGTCCTCTGTGTCCCCAGGTCTCCCTTCGTCCCTGGGCTTCCCTCACAGGTTTGCCTTGAACACTAGAGGTACCTTTGTTCACACTGTCCCCCCAATGAAATCTCTGTCTCACCAAATGCTCCATGGAGGCACAGCTCTAATGTCCATCAGGAAGAATCTTTTCAACTTGCGTACCATATCAGAGGGTTAAATTCTCCCAGTGAAAAGGGATCTCCAAGGCCATACACCCTTTTCTGAAAGAGGAAAAAGTGAGGGTACAAAAGGGGAAGACGTTAGGGTGGGGGAGCCCCTCAGTAAGGAGAAGTGCTCAAAAATTGGGTTGGAGACAACCTTTGAGAATTTCATGTTATAAAAGGTCAGGATGAGGCTCTGGGTCCTGTTAGGTCCCAGACAATTTCTCACCAGGCCCATTGAGTGTCTCCTACCGAGAGGAAACTTAAGAAAGATTGAGTTGATGGGAAGCCAGACCTGACGACAGTAGGTTCTGTGTTCGATTATGAATTGAGACGCTTCCCGGGCATGTCCTTCACAACACCCTTCACTTTGCCCTTACCACTCTTTTGCCTTGGAAGTGCTCCACAGGCTTGATTCTAAGACAGAAGGGAAGGGTTTGCAAAAAAGCCAAGGGAAGAAGAGCACACTGGTACATGGAACATGGAGTAGCTACTGAAAGATGTTTCTCCTTTCTTGCCTAGTCTGGGAAGGTGATCTGGGCACTCTAAGAATTCCAAAGAGTGGCCACAGCCATCCCTAGTTGCTACACCCAGAACCAGAGCCAGAAGCCACAGGTTAGTCTATGACAGGATGAGAGCCAGCCAAGAGAGAAGTGGG
>NW_025395733.1:0-1134 GCF_016433145.1 Gracilinanus agilis | reverse complement strand
CTCTGTTTCTCTCTCTCTCCCTCACTCTCCCTCTGTCTCTCTCTCTATCTCTATCTCTCTCTCCCTCTCTTTCTCTCTCTCTCCCCTTGCTCTCTCCCTCCCTTCCTCTTTTCCATAGGTTCTTTAGCATTTTGGGGCAGTCATTTTTTTTCAAATGTGACAAAACTGAGTGGAGGCTAAGTGGGCACCTTTCCACAGCAGGCCTCCCCTCTTGCTCCCTCCCCCAAAACTTTGGATGAGTGCTAAGGAGGACACTCAACAGGACCATAATTTGCTATTATTCAGAGGTCCTCCAAGGCAAAGTCCAACTATGGTCTTCCTCTGCCTCCCAGGACACTCTTGCCTGGCTCTGGTATGCCCTGAGCTTCAGGATGGTGGGGAGTTAAGACCAGCTTCTGTGAGGTCACTGGCTTTGTTACCCAATATTCCCTTGTTGCTATGACACTGGGGCCCAAACAAACCTCACTCTCAGCCAGGTGAATCTTGCCCCCCTTGTCACTGTATTTTTCAAAGAGGATACTGGTTAAGTGAGTGAATTGAATCCATTCCCCTCACCCTGACATCTCTTGGACCACGGAGATAATCTGCTGTCCTCTGTGTCCCCTGGTCTCCCTTCGTCCCTGGGCTTCCGTCACAGGTTTGCCTTGAACACACTAGAGGTACCTTTCTTCACACTGTCTCCCCAATGAAATCTCTATCTCACCAAATCCTCCATGGTGGCCCAGGTCTAATGTCCATCAGGAAGAATCTTTTCAACTTGCGTACCCTATCAGAGGGTTAAATTCTCCCCGTGAAAAGGGATCTCCAAGGCCATACACCCTTTTCTGAAAGAGGAAAACGTGAGGGTACAAAAGGGGAAGACGTTAGGGTGGGGGAGCTAGTCAGTAAGGAGAAGTGCTCAAAAATTGGGTTGGAGACAACCTTTGAGAATTTCATGTTATAAAAGGTAAGGATGAAGCTCTGGGTCCTGTTAGGTCCCAGACAATTTCTCACCAGACCCATTGAGTGTCTCCTACCGAGAGGAAACTTAAGAAAGATTGAGTTGATGGGAAGCCAGACCTGAAGACAGTAGGTTCTGCGTTCGATTATGGATTCAGACGCTTCCCGGGCATGTCCTTCACAACACCCTTCACT
>NW_025395732.1:0-3598 GCF_016433145.1 Gracilinanus agilis | reverse complement strand
TGTTGATCCCCAACATTTTGATGGTGATTTCCTGTACCATAATTCAAATTTCCTCTTATTTGTTTGATTATTTTGCTTTTTATTGAAACTGTATTCTTCATTTAAGGAGCCAAAGGAATTCCAATATATGTTTATAGGGTATGTCATAAATCAAAGATAAAACCATCATTTAGGAATACTAAAGCTTAAGGAAACTAAAATAGTTTATCTGTTAGAATCATAACTCATTGGCTATGTAAGAGCAGAGCTAATATCTGTATGAGGAGGCAAAAGGAGAGGAAAGAAGTCACTTAAGTCAAACATTAATAAAATTGACTTTGAAAAAGTCCTTGCTTTAAAAAAGTTTAATTCATTCTTTTCCCCCCAACTGTTTTATTATATTTTCTTGCAATCTATTAGCAATATAAAATATGTATTTTGTCTTTCTTATTCCTGTAAACAAAATGTATTTTAATTAAAATATTGTAATATTAAAAAAAAACATAATCGTCCTTACAAGGGTTGGCTTTCCTCTGAAGAGGATGAATTTCAGAAGGAAATCTAAAAATGTAAAATCCCAAGTTATTAATAAAATGTATATGAAAAGAATAGTAAACATTTTAATCATTTCTGTAGTTCATATGGGAAGCTTCTCCATCTCACACATCTTCTGATTCTTCCTGTTTTCGCTCACAGGGGGCATAGATCCTCACATTTTGTTATCTGCATAAGATATAATGAATTTTCCTCTAATTTCTCTACTTCTTTTTCCTCTTCAAGATCACCACTCTTGCACTGGCCATACCACATGGTCACTTGAACAATTTAACTCTCCATTATCTTCTTTCCCACACTTTATCCTTTTATCTTGTCTTCCTCAACAAGAGCTTTGATTTGTTATAAAGAATTTATTAAATGTTCCCTCCGTCTCCTTAGGAGCAGAGTTTCTAGGTTAAAGGAAGTTAAGTAATCTCACTCTATTTTCTTTAAGAAGCCAGAGCAGATAGATCTCACCCTCATTCACTTTAAGAGGCCTACTATGAAAGAGAGAATTCATTGAGTTCTGTCTCCAGTCTTTCTGACTTTCTTGGGAGCAGGTTGTTGGATCATTCTCTCAGACAATGAAGATCTGTTAGTTATTTTGAGACAGTTACTTTTAGAATTTGGGATACACCTATGAAGTAGAGTTAAAGTCTGATTCTGAGAGCTTTCCTCTTGAAGGGAGAAGGAGTGCACCTTAGGGGGCTCTGTCCACTCTCTCTGACTTGGAAGCAGGGCCTATGTCTGAGTTTCTCTGCCAAGAGATGCTGACAGTTATATCTGACAGTTGGCTTCAGGCAACTTTTGGTTTTTCATAAATTACTTTAAGGAGTTCATTATAAATTTAAGGTTCATTGTTTAGCATAGTTTAGTAAAATAGAATTTAATTTTAGTTTAGTCAGAATAGTTTAAGGAGGCCTGTCTGACAGGCAAGAAGAAGATGCCAAGAAAGGAATTAGTTTTAGGGGGCTTTTATTTAGAGATATTAGTATAATATTAAGAGATTTCCTGTGCTATTCCTAATTCCTAGTTTCTATCCTTCTATTTCCTCTCCCTACCTCTACAATAGAACAAATAAATAAGGGTTTTATCCAACTGCTTTGGGCCTTCCATCCACCACCTACTCATAAGTTTAACCCAGACAGTTTTAGTTTACCTTAACTGCTTAAGGACAATTTTTCTACTGCCTATAAATATTATTATCAACAACAGTTCATCAATAACAGCTTAACAATAACAGCAATTATTTGGCCATAATAGATTATACCCATTTTCTACTTCCACAAGTTCAATTTACATAGTATTGAATAAAAATGTAGAAATTATAACATTGTGTTACCTGGGTCCACTGCAAATTTACATTATATAATCTCAACTAGGTTCTCACTTTTTTGAAGAAATCCCTCTACATGTCCCTAATTGGTCACTCTCCTACTCATAACAAATTTAAAAATCATTTTCATCTTTTTTCAAATGTCTAACACATTCCCCCCCCCTCTGTAACACTGTCCATTCCCTTTTGCCTAGGAATTTTGCCTTATAGGTCACTGAAGAAAAATGAGGCCACTAAGGCTCTCTTCTTCCTTTCATCACTATTTACACCTTCCACCCTGACTCTGAGAAAGAAACTGCCCTTTTTCTTGCCTCTAAAAACACAAGTGATTCCACTCTATCCCATGTCCAGCAGATTGCTCTCCATTTTCTTATTGTCTATTATGCCTATTCTCTCATTAATCTTCTCTCTTTTCCATCCTCAAAAATCTTCATTTGATCCAATTTTACCTTTTTCAGTCACTCTACATTTCCTCCTCTGTTTGTTGTCTAAATTTCCAGAGAAGGCAATTTAAAACTGGTGTCTCAACTTTTTCTTACCAATCTCTTATTCTCTTCTGTATGGCTTTTGATTTTATCATTCAACTGAAACTAATATCTTAATTCACAATGTGGATGGCCTTTTATTCGTTCTCCAACTTGACCTTTCTTCAGCCTTTAAAAATATAATCATCTTGTAATTTCTCCTTTTAATTTTTTAAAAATAAACTGCTCTTTCCTGGTTCCCCTTCCTGTTATAGTTAGTGTTAGTTTCAGTTGTTGGATGTTCATCCAGTTCACACCTGCTATCTTTTGTTGCTTCCTCTCACTCCCAGACTCTGTCCTAGGCCCTTTATTCTTTTTTGTCAAGATTATTTTGATTAGGGGGCAGCTGGGTAGCTCAGTGGAGTGAGAGTCAGGCCTAGAGACAGGAGGTCCTAGGTTCAAATCTGGCCTCAGACACTTCCCAACTATGTGACCCTGGGCAAGTCACTTGACCCCCATTGCCCACCCTTACCAATCTTCCACCTATGAGACAATACACCGAAGTACAAGAGTTAAAAAAAAAGATTAAAAATATTAAAAAAAGAGATTATTTTGATTAGTGAATTCATCACAAGTTCAAAGGAATTTAATATCATCTATATGCACATGATTCATAGATCTATTCATGTAGCTCTAAATCCTCTCTTGACTTTAATTTTTTATCTCTAGCTTCTATTTTGATATTTTATACTAGATGTCCTAGAAACATCTTAAACTCATCACACAGTATTGACTCCAAGATGGAAGGTAAGGGTTTAAAAATGTATTATTATCAGGAAGTAGAAATGTGGAGGAGTGTTTGAACTTCATTTCATGGGCAGGTGTTGATATGGATATAGATATATCATATTTTGAAAGAATGACCATGCATTCACGGTCATCTGGGAGGTATTATATCCTTCCTAGAAGTCCTAAGAATATGAGAGAGAGAGGTCTCAAATAAAAATGAGCTTGCTAATTATGAAGTAAAAGTTCTAGAGATTACAATGTAATGGACAGATAGATCTCAAGTAGGACCTTGTGCATGAGAAATGTGGATGAGGAAAGTCAAGAGCAACTTGGGGAAGGTGATATTTCTACTCCCTTGCTGAAAATTTCATTATGGTCTGGACTGATGAAAGAACAAAAGGATTTTGTTGTGCCATGGGGAGAGGTTGAGTACTAGAAGCCATTCCCACTTCATAGTTCTCCCATAATTTTGTAATAATATGATAATGAGCAC
>NW_025395731.1:0-3446 GCF_016433145.1 Gracilinanus agilis | reverse complement strand
ATTGATAAGAGGTGGAGTTTATGCTTTCATTTGCCTTTACAAATTAAATTATGAACATGGAAGTGAGAGATATTGAAGAATCAAATTTAGGGCAGTCAAAGTGCTAGAGTAGGTGGAATATTACAGTTGAGCTCTCCTAGCATTCCATTCTATAAAATGTTAAGAATTAGCAAGTTTAGAATGGCTTTTATGATATTCATAATTATTTTATAATGTTAAGATTATGGAATGATGATGTAGGTCTGAAAGTGACTTTGCAATGTTCCAGGTTCAGAAAGGCCAATCAATGCTGAACAGTGCCCACACTTTATCTTATAAAAGTCGCATTATTTTCCTTTCTAAGAGACTGACAGCATATTTCTTGTGCTGGGAAACTTCCCACATTGCCCAATTAGACCTCTTCCTTTTTTCTTGAAAAACTAAGCTTGTATTTGCCTCCACTCTCTTTGAAGAAGCTTGAATCTATCCACTTATACCCCACAATGCACACACACACACACACACACACACACACACACACACACACACAAGGTTTGTTTTTAAACTCTTTAAATGGAAATAAACTTTCCTATAGATCTATAGGCCTGATAGGACTGTTAGAGCTAAGTAAATGTTGTTTCTTTAGTTTTAAGATTGAAACTTACATACAAATTTTAAGTAAAGCTTCAAAATGAATTCAAATGGAAAGAAACAATTTAAGTATTGTGGAGCTATGATTAGGATAACATATGATTTAGAAACTTCTATATTAAATAAATGACAGCATGGGAAACAATAATTTGAAGAGCAAGGAAGCTGAGATTACTACTAAGAATATCCTACCCAGGGAACCTAAGTGTCACCATAAAAGAAAAAAAAGGTTAACAAAATAAAAGACTTTCAAATATTCTTTAAGAAAATATGAAAACTATATGAAAATTTTTATCTACTAGAAGGAGAAAAAGATGAATTATGAAGTATATAATAAGAGCAAGCTATTTACTTCTAATATGAGAAAATGGTGTATTGAAAACTTAAGAATATCATCAATTGGTTGATTTAAAGGAACATTTATTTTAGAAGCTTCAAGATCAAGTTAAATATAACATAATTTGACACAGAATAAAATCAAATTGGAAAAGGAGGGATAAAATCAAAAAATTATGACATATATAAGAAGCATAAATGAAAGATGTTGCAGTGAAAGGCAGGAGAATGTCCAGGGATAGTAATGCTAGTACCACATTCTCACTGTATCTAGGTAAAAGAATGAATTATACATACATAGAATAGTATAAAATTTTTCTTAATTTGTAAGGAGATAGCAGGGAGAAGGTTAAAGATCAAAAGAGGGAGTCGTTAAATGGAATAAAGTTTATGAATATATTTTTAAAAGAAGGGGATAATACAAGGGAGAGAATAATAGAAGCCCTTTTTGGTAACAAATAAGAGGGGAAGGGAGAGATAAGGGAGAGACTCATTAAGTGGTAAATGGATTAAGAACTAAGAGGGCAGGGAGAGGAGACCAGGGATGAGATCTTAGAAGGGAAGGGAAGGAAAAAAGGTGAGGGACTGAAGAAGAAGTAATAATCATGGAGGTAGTATGGAAAATTAGATTTCTAAGGATGAATAAAATAAAAATAGAGTCAAAAAGAGAAAACAGTGAGGAAAAATAGATTGGAGGTAAATACATCAGTAATAATTGTAACTGTGAATTTAAATGAGATGAATTCACCCATAAAATGTAAACAGCAGAATGAATCAAAACCCCAAGCCCAAGAATATGTTGCTTACACGAAACAAAATGAAAGACACACATAGAATAAAAATAGAGATGGAGTAAAATATAATATGCTTCAGCTAACTGAAATTATTAAGAAGAAAAACAGAGAAACTATATAATATTGAAAGATATAATACATAATTAAGCATTATCAATACTAAAAATATGTTTTACCAAAAGTTATATCATCCAAATTTTGTTTAAAAAATAGTTTAAAAAGTTACAGATAGAAATAGGTAACAAAATTATAAGAGTAGGAGGTTTTAACCTCCCCTTGTCATAACTGGATAAAACTAATGAAAAAATTGAATAAAATTTAGTAGTACATTGTTCCTTTACAAAAAAAAAATCAGTATATGTTTGGACACAAAAATTTTATAGTTAATGCAGAAGTAGAAATATGAAATATTAGTTTTTATATCAAAATGCAGTAAATTATATTTAATAATATACCTTGGAAACAAAGAATAAAATTAATTTGCAATAAAATAAGTAAACATTAAAGAATGGGTAGGTTAAGAAGCAAGTCATATAAAATAAAATAATTTTATTAAGTAAAATTATAATAATGAGAAAAAATACAGAAAAAACAGCAATTTGAGTAAAATTTATATCTCTAAACACTCCTATCAATAAAATAAAGAAATCAATGAGTAGGAATATAATTTAAAAAACTAAAATTTAAAAAAATTGTTAGAACTCTTCAATTAAATAATAAATTAGAAATTTTAAAAATTAGAATCAAAATTAACAGAATTGAATATAAGAATAGCATTAAATTAATAAATTAGGATAAGAATTGATTACATGAAAATAGATAAACTATTAGTTAATATAATTTTTAAAAAGAAAAATATCAAATAAATAGCATGTAAATTTAAAAGGGTGAATTTACCACTAATGAAGATGAAATCAAAACAATTAGTAGTTATTTTGCTCAATTATGTGCCAATAAAATTAAAAATTAAAGTAAAATTATTGAATATTTTAAAAAAGATAATTCCTCAGACTAACAAAGGAAAAAAAAGAATATCTAAATAAAACCTATGCAATAAAAATAAATTGAATAGGCCATGAAGGAAGAAAAAAAGCATCAGGACTAGATTCATTTAAAAGTGAATTCTGTCAAACATTTAACGATTGTCTAATCCCCATAATAAATAAATTATTTAGGAAAATTGATCAAGGAGACTCCTGTTATGATACAAATATTGTGCTGATACTTAACAAAAGAAAAGGTTAAAATTTTTCCGCATATTAAACCATCCTATATACCTTGAAAAATTCCTGTTTGATCATAAAGTACATGTTTTTTGATATATTTTAAACTCCTTGCTATTATTTTATTTGGGGTTTTTGCATCTATATTGTTTAATGAAATTGCCATAAAATTTCATTTTTCCTTAAAATATTGAGACATATATACTTAAAAACAATTATCAAACATTATTTTTAATGGGATTAAGTTAGATGCCTTCTCTATAAATCAGCAGTGAAACAAGGATACTCATTATTAGCAATGTCATTTAATATTGTAGCAGAAAATCTAGCAATAGCAATAGAAGAAAAATAAATTATAGGTACCAGGATGGACAAAGAAGCAACAAAATTATCTCTTTCTTTAACATGATATGAATATCTATATCTATATCTATATCTATATCTATATCTATATCTATATCTA
>NW_025395730.1:0-1875 GCF_016433145.1 Gracilinanus agilis | reverse complement strand
TGGCGAACCTTTTAGAGACTGAGTGCCCAAACTGCAACCCTCATGCCGCATGTGAGCCCTCCCTCCCCTTATCCCAGACAGGGGAGGGAGGAAGTGCTCCCATTGGGCTGCTGGGAAGAGGGGCAGATCACATGAGAAATGTCCTCAGGTACATATGGAGAGTGGGGAGGGGAGCAGCCCCTTCTGGCATGAGTGCCATAGGTTTGCCATCACTGCTCTAGGGCATTACTTTAAAAAAAATTATTACTAGTTGTCGTAGAATTGAAACTACGTATGAAGAGTGATAAGGGGTAGACAATAGAGTTAAGTGAGTTGCCCAGAATCACATAGCTGGGAAGTGTCTGAGTCTAGATTTGAACCCAGGACCTTCTATCTCCAGGCCTAGCTGTCTCTAGCTTTGCCTCTGAATTCACAGACCATCACGGATTCTGTGGCAATATGGCACAAAATAGAAACCTGGAAGAGATTAGCTTGGTGGGAAATGGGGTTAAAATTAGTTAAAAAAGTAATTTTGGGGGGCAGCTGGGTAGCTCAGTGGATTGAGAGCCAGGCCTAGAGATGGGAGGTCCTAGGTTCAAATCTGGCCTCAGACACTTCCCAGCTGTGTGACCCTGGGCGAGTCACTTGACCCCCATTGCCTACCCTTACCACTCTTCTGCCTTGGAGCCAATACACAGTATTGACTCCAAGACAGAAGGTAAGGGTTAAAAAAAAAAAAGAGTAATTTGGAAATATGTAGTGGTCTAGTAAGTACAATGCTAATCCACTTTTATTTCTTCCTTCTCCGGATGCTTTTGTATTTATTTTCTATATCATATAATTCATACCTTACTTTATATTGCTGTGTCTTCTAATTACTGCATTGTGCAATTTATGATTTTATTATAGAAATATGGAATGCAATTTATATGTTCATGCATAGTTCTCATTTGCATGCATGTCTCTTTATACATAGACATATTATTGATTTGTTCACTGTTTCCTAGGTACACCTTATCTCTGTACTACATTGTAAGATCTTTACAGGCAGGAATTAACCCTTGTACTTAACTATTTTTATATCTCCCACAGCACTTATATACTGTGTATTGGTTCTAAGACAGAAGAGCAGTAAGGCCTAGGCAATGGGGGTTAAGCGACTTGCCCAGGCTCACATAGCTAGGAAGTGTCTGAGACTAGATTTGAATCCAGGACCTCCTATCTGTAGGCCTGGCTCTCAATCCACTGAGCTACTCAGCTGCCCTCTGGAACCTTGTTCTTAAAAGAGAACAAATGCTTGAGAAGCCTAGGTAAAAATGACTTTAGAAATGTATAGGAACTTTGTTATGAGAATATTCACTGTAGGTTTTGGCATGAGACCCCAAGATTCTTTAGTAACTGAAATTTCTCAAATGATCATATTAGGAAGAATTAAATTAAATTAAAGAAAGAATAAATTTTTTAACTTATAAAGTGGTCTCATGTCAGATTTGAGGACAGTTTTCTACCATAGCTCTAAAGCTGTCAAATGATTAAAGAGCTATTTACAAACTTGCCCTAAATTAAAAATGGTATCACTCACTTTCTAGTTCATATAATTCAGTTGTGTTTAACTCCTTTATTTTTTATTTTTTCTTATTTGACTCTTTTCAGGACAATAGGGAAAATAAGGGAAAAGATCATCTTTTTAGGATGAGTTTTTTTTTTAAACGAATCTGTCATAAATAAAAGTATAAGTTCAAATACTTTAAATGCAAGCATATCTAATTCTTCTGTGTCTGGAAAAATGAGTGTCTCTCTCTATGTGTGGGTAAACATATGAGAGAGAGAGAGAGAGAGAGAGACAGAAAGAGAGAGAGAGAGAGAGAGAGAGAGAGAGAGAGAGAGAGAGAGAGA
>NW_025395729.1:0-4296 GCF_016433145.1 Gracilinanus agilis | reverse complement strand
TCCCTCCTTCTCTCCTTCCTTCTCTCCCTCCTTCCTTCCCTCTTTTCCTCCCTTCTTCCCTCCTTTCTTCCTTCCTTGTAGAATTAGATTGAGTTGCCTGAGGAAGGTAATGCCTTTTCAGTCACCATGATACCTAGTTCAGTGCTAAGATTAGAGACTTGTTGACTTGATGTAAAATAAAGTTTTTAGATATGTACCACAGAGTAGTTGTATATGATGTGGCTTCTTCTTTTTTTTTTTTTTTAAAAAACCGTTGCCTTCTGTCTTAGAAGCAGTCCTAAATATTGGTTCCAAGGCAGAAGAGCAGTAATGTTAGGCAATTGGGGTTAAATGACATGCCCAAGGCCACACAGGTAGGAAATGTTTGAGGCCCTGGGATAGGTTTATTCTTTGACATTTCCAAAATCAGTATTCCAATTCTAAGATCACAATGAGCATTTCGTTTGCTAATATAGGTTGCAACCTCTCTCTGTCTTTGATAGGTACTATAATTTTAAAAAATTATCACTTTGTAGCTAACCTGGGAATGAGCCCATGGGAAGGTAGAATGACATGCAATTATCATTTGCCCATACTGAATACTTTTCCAGCTTTATAAGACTTTCCAGAGCCTACCCTTTAATGTTACAGTTTTTAGGAACCAAAGAGTCACCTCCACATTATGAGAAAGCATCATAGTAGGGCTTCAGTGGTGAGTCTTTTTTAATAGAAATTAAATACTCTAGGTAACTTCTTTTTTTCCCTTTTTTAAAAACCCTTACCTTCTATCTTAGAATCATTACTGTGTATTGGTTCCAAGGCAGAAGAGTGGTAAGAGCTAGGCAATTGGGGGGGGGGTAAGTGTCTGAGGCTAGATTTGGACCCAGGACCTCCCATCTCTAGGCCTGGCTCTCAATCCACTGAGCTACCCAGCTGCCCCCTGTAGGTAGCTTCTGAGAGTAGAATTAAATAAAAAGGACACTGTTATGATTAGTGAATATATATATATATATATATGTATGTATGTATGTATGTATGTATATATGTGTATCACAACCTTCATCCCATGGACTGTGGAAGGCAGCATAGTCTAATGGAAAGAGTATTGAATTTGGAGTCAAGAGTCTAAAATTCTCACGTAAGCTTTGCCATAAGCTAGCTGTGTGAGCTTGGGTATATCCCTTTCCTTCTTTGTGACCTCATATAGAAATACGGCCTCTTATATAAAATAAGGAAGTTGGCTAGGTGATTGCTTAAGTATTTTAAGGTTCTTTGATTTGAATACTCTCAGATATGCAGGGAACTCAACTTGAGGACCACATTTATGCCTTGGTGTATGGCTAGGATTTAGGATCACTCTTTTAGAAGTGCCCAACTTTCATTTCACAGATGATGACACTGAGATCCACTGAGAAATAGGGTGGTTTTCCCAGAGCAGATAGTAGTAAGAGGCAGATTCAGGCTGTGAATCTAAGCAGATTAACCAGATTGTGAATCTAAGCAGACTTAGACATGTGTCAAAGCTTCTCCATCTTCCCTAAGATTTTCTTGATGTCAAATCTAGTACAATTATATTATTTCAGTTCCATAGATTGCATGACTGCAGGAGTCTGTCCTGAAGGACTTTATAGCAATTCAGAACAAAGGATGGAAGGATCAATCCCAGGATCACAGAATCATAGACCTAGAGCTGGAAAGGACATTAAAGAACCCAAGAATACAACTATCCCATTTGACAGATGAAGAATCTAAAATCCACAGAGTCAAAACAATCTGTACAGGATCATACAACCACCAAGTGACTAAGGTGGGTTTTGATATACCGATCTTCTAACTCCAGGTCCAGCAGTCTTTTCACCATACTTTACTGCCTCTGTAGCACAATGATGGTGGTGGCAGCAGTGACTGAGGGTTGTCAGTATTTACAAATGGTTCATCTCATTCCCATCTTTCTCACTTGCTACCTGCCTGATGTTGGGCAAATTACTCAGTCTCTTAGGACATCGTTTTCTTTATCTGTAAAATGAGGGGACACGACTCAATGGAACTTTCCGGGTCAAAGATCCTCCATACCCACTTAGACAAACTGTCGTGCCTTACAAAGACATTTGCTTTAGTGGATGGATTAGTGATGAGCTAAATGGTTGCTTTCAAAGAAAAGGAATTGTCTTTGCTAGGTTTTGGTCCGGCTGTTGTTAGTCCAAAAGAACAAAACCTTCTGACTATGACCTGAATTCAGCAGCAGGGATGGGTGGTAGAGGTAGCTGGCCACTCCGTCTGGCACCAGGAGGTCTCCAGGGAATACCTCGAGTCCAGGTAAGTTCACAACCACTGAACTTCGCCTGTGCTGGTAAAACCTGCACCCAAGACAAGAAAGGGCAGAGATTAGTACCTTGCTTGCTAGTCTAGTCTTTGAATAAAATCAGATAATGTTTCTCTGGGAGAGAGGACAACACTAGTCAACTCTGCTTCTTTTGATTTAGAAGGGAGATTAAGATGAGCCTAATTATGCATATTTATGCAAATTGTTGCAATCACTCTATAGACGAAAGTCTATACTCGGATATCAATGTTCCTGGAGCTGTTGTTTCTAATAACACATTTTATGGAAATAAAACAGATAAATGCCATTAGAGATGTTTATGCCATGAGAGATGGTTATCTCCCTCTTTTCATCTCCAACACACAAAACTTTTGATTTGCTCTTAGTAATGAATGCACCAACAAAAAAAGATTTTGACATATTGAAGATAATTGTAAGACAATCCTGAAGGACAATTGCATATTAGCTTAGTGACCTGTGGGATAACTTTTGTCATTCTCCAGCCCCGTATTCTCAGAGTGTAACAGGGGCTCATTCACTCTGTAAACTACCAAATGCCTTGGCATCTTGAGCAATTAAAACAACAACAACAACAACAACAACCCTTATCTTCCATCTTAGAAGCGACACTCAATATTGATTCCAAGACAAAAGAGGGGTGAGGTCTTGGCCACTTGCCCAGGAAGTGTCCACCTAGCTGCCCCTCATTTTGAGTATTTTTCTGCCTTCCAGAGTATAGAGAAGGCTGTTTAGTCCAATGAAGATATTTCATTGGCTCAGTTACAATGCATTAAGACTGGTCTCTACAAGCAGTACAATTTCTTCCTATTCATCAGGATCTTAGAAAGTTACTTTTGAGGCTTTTTCTGTGATTTTCAGATTTGATTCAAAGAAGTAACTTTTGGAAAACATTTGTCTAAGAGTTGCTGCCTGCTAGCATTCACACAAGGTCATTGTAGCAGACATATATTGTGGGTGACAAAGGACACGGACACTACTCTCACTTTAGGGTCATTGACCCAAATCTCCATGGAACCTTAGAGCTTCATTGAACAGATGAAGAAACAGAGGTCCAGAGAAATTAAAAGACTAACTCAAAGTCTCATGGGTAGTAATTGATAGAAACAGGGTCTGAACCCAGGCCCTCTATCTCAAAATTCACTGATTCCTGGTTCCGGGTTAAGATGGCGGCAGAGTAAGAAGCAGCTCTTAACCTCTCCTGACCAAAACACAAAAAACTCCTCAAGGGGACATAAAAACAAGTCCAGACGAACGGAGGAACCCCACAACAGGGCACAGCGTGGAAGGTACGTGGAATCGAGGCATTTCCATGCTATAAAGGGGTGAAACAGCTCTCACTAAATCGCGGGCTGAGCAACCACCCCACTCCCACCCCCTCTACACACAACACCTATAGCGCCGAAGCCAGTTAAAAAGAAATAGAGCAAGTTTGGGGCACCCATCAAGTCATTGGTAGCTTCGGGGCCTGTTCCTGAGAGCAGCAAGATTTAGGACCCCAAAAAGCTAATGAACGCACACAAAATCTGAGTGCGGGAGCAGGGCAGAGAGAGCAGAATGGATTAGAAACCAAAATTCTACCATATGTTGTCTACAAGAAACATATGAGGCGAGTGGACATACACAAGTTTAAGGTTCAGGGCTTGAGCAAAATCTTTTGGGCGTCAAATGAGAAAAAGAAGGCAGGAGTGGCTATTATGATTTCTGACAAAGCCAAAGTAAAAATAGATATGATTAAAAAAGACAGGGAAGGTCATTACATCCTGATTAAAGGCAGTATGAACAATGAGGAAATAACACTGCTCAATATGTATGCACCAAGTGGCATAGCACCCAAATTCATAAAGGAGAAACTGGCAGAGCTCAAGAAGGAAATAGACAGTAAAACCATACTAGTGGGAGATCTAAATATTCCTCTTTCAGATCTAGATAAATCAAACCAAAAAATAAATAAGAAAGAGGTAAGAGAGGTGAAT
>NW_025395728.1:0-3446 GCF_016433145.1 Gracilinanus agilis | reverse complement strand
ATTGATAAGAGGTGGAGTTTATGCTTTCATTTGCCTTTACAAATTAAGTTATGAACATGGAAGTGAGAGATATTGAAGAATCAAATTTAGGGCAGTCAAAGTGCTAGAGTAGGTGGAATATTACAGTTGAGCTCTCCTAGCATTCCATTCTATAAAATGTTAAGAATTAGCAAGTTTAGAATGGCTTTTATGATATTCATAATTATTTTATAATGTTAAGATTATGGAATGATGATGTAGGTCTGAAAGTGACTTTGCAATGTTCCAGGTTCAGAAAGGCCAATCAATGCTGAACAGTGCCCACACTTTATCTTATAAAAGTCGCATTATTTTCCTTTCTAAGAGACTGACAGCATATTTCTTGTGCTGGGAAACTTCCCACATTGCCCAATTAGACCTCTTCCTTTTTTCTTGAAAAACTAAGCTTGTATTTGCCTCCACTCTCTTTGAAGAAGCTTGAATCTATCCACTTATACCCCACAATGCACACACACACACACACACACACACACACACACACACACACACAAGGTTTGTTTTTAAACTCTTTAAATGGAAATAAACTTTCCTATAGATCTATAGGCCTGATAGGACTGTTAGAGCTAAGTAAATGTTGTTTCTTTAGTTTTAAGATTGAAACTTACATACAAATTTTAAGTAAAGCTTCAAAATGAATTCAAATGGAAAGAAACAATTTAAGTATTGTGGAGCTATGATTAGGATAACATATGATTTAGAAACTTCTATATTAAATAAATGACAGCATGGGAAACAATAATTTGAAGAGCAAGGAAGCTGAGATTACTACTAAGAATATCCTACCCAGGGAACCTAAGTGTCACCATAAAAGAAAAAAAAGTTAACAAAATAAAAGACTTTCAAATATTCTTTAAGAAAATATGAAAACTATATGAAAATATTTATCTACTAGAAGGAGAAAAAGATGAATTATGAAGTATATAATAAGAGCAAGCTATTTACTTCTAATATGAGAAAATGGTGTATTGAAAACTTAAGAATATCATCAATTGGTTGATTTAAAGGAACATTTATTTTAGAAGCTTCAAGATCAAGTTAAATATAACATAATTTGACACAGAATAAAATCAAATTGGAAAAGGAGGGATAAAATCAAAAAATTATGACATATATAAGAAGCATAAATGAAAGATGTTGCAGTGAAAGGCAGGAGAATGTCCAGGGATAGTAATGCTAGTACCACATTCTCACTGTATCTAGGTAAAAGAATGAATTATACATACATAGAATAGTATAAAATTTTTCTTAATTTGTAAGGAGATAGCAGGGAGAAGGTTAAAGATCAAAAGAGGGAGTCGTTAAATGGAATAAAGTTTATGAATATATTTTTAAAAGAAGGGGATAATACAAGGGAGAGAATAATAGAAGCCCTTTTTGGTAACAAATAAGAGGGGAAGGGAGAGATAAGGGAGAGACTCATTAAGTGGTAAATGGATTAAGAACTAAGAGGGCAGGGAGAGGAGACCAGGGATGAGATCTTAGAAGGGAAGGGAAGGAAAAAAGGTGAGGGACTGAAGAAGAAGTAATAATCATGGAGGTAGTATGGAAAATTAGATTTCTAAGGATGAATAAAATAAAAATAGAGTCAAAAAGAGAAAACAGTGAGGAAAAATAGATTGGAGGTAAATACATCAGTAATAATTGTAACTGTGAATTTAAATGAGATGAATTCACCCATAAAATGTAAACAGCAGAATGAATCAAAACCCCAAGCCCAAGAATATGTTGCTTACACGAAACAAAATGAAAGACACACATAGAATAAAAATAGAGATGGAGTAAAATATAATATGCTTCAGCTAACTGAAATTATTAAGAAGAAAAACAGAGAAACTATATAATATTGAAAGATATAATACATACTTAAGCATTATCAATACTAAAAATATGTTTTACCAAAAGTTATATCATCCAAATTTTGTTTAAAAAATAGTTTAAAAAGTTACAGATAGAAATAGGTAACAAAATTATAAGAGTAGGAGGTTTTAACCTCCCCTTGTCATAACTGGATAAAACTAATGAAAAAATTGAATAAAATTTAGTAGTACATTGTTCCTTTACAAAAAAAAAAATCAGTATATGTTTGGACACAAAAATTTTATAGTTAATGCAGAAGTAGAAATATGAAATATTAGTTTTTATATCAAAATGCAGTAAATTATATTTAATAATATACCTTGGAAACAAAGAATAAAATTAATTTGCAATAAAATAAGTAAACATTAAAGAATGGGTAGGTTAAGAAGCAAGTCATATAAAATAAAATAATTTTATTAAGTAAAATTATAATAATGAGAAAAAATACAGAAAAAACAGCAATTTGAGTAAAATTTATATCTCTAAACACTCCTATCAATAAAATAAAGAAATCAATGAGTAGGAATATAATTTAAAAAACTAAAATTTAAAAAAATTGTTAGAACTCTTCAATTAAATAATAAATTAGAAATTTTAAAAATTAGAATCAAAATTAACAGAATTGAATATAAGAATAGCATTAAATTAATAAATTAGGATAAGAATTGATTACATGAAAATAGATAAACTATTAGTTAATATAATTTTTAAAAAGAAAAATATCAAATAAATAGCATGTAAATTTAAAAGGGTGAATTTACCACTAATGAAGATGAAATCAAAACAATTAGTAGTTATTTTGCTCAATTATGTGCCAATAAAATTAAAAATTAAAGTAAAATTATTGAATATTTTAAAAAAGATAATTCCTCAGACTAACAAAGGAAAAAAAAGAATATCTAAATAAAACCTATGCAATAAAAATAAATTGAATAGGCCATGAAGGAAGAAAAAAAGCATCAGGACTAGATTCATTTAAAAGTGAATTCTGTCAAACATTTAACGATTGTCTAATCCCCATAATAAATAAATTATTTAGGAAAATTGATCAAGGAGACTCCTGTTATGATACAAATATTGTGCTGATACTTAACAAAAGAAAAGGTTAAAATTTTTCCGCATATTAAACCATCCTATATACCTTGAAAAATTCCTGTTTGATCATAAAGTACATGTTTTTTGATATATTTTAAACTCCTTGCTATTATTTTATTTGGGGTTTTTGCATCTATATTGTTTAATGAAATTGCCATAAAATTTCATTTTTCCTTAAAATATTGAGACATATATACTTAAAAACAATTATCAAACATTATTTTTAATGGGATTAAGTTAGATGCCTTCTCTATAAATCAGCAGTGAAACAAGGATACTCATTATTAGCAATGTCATTTAATATTGTAGCAGAAAATCTAGCAATAGCAATAGAAGAAAAATAAATTATAGGTACCAGGATGGACAAAGAAGCAACAAAATTATCTCTTTCTTTAACATGATATGAATATCTATATCTATATCTATATCTATATCTATATCTATATCTATATCTA
>NW_025395727.1:0-2360 GCF_016433145.1 Gracilinanus agilis | reverse complement strand
TAAGGTCCCTCCAAGCTTTGACATGCTACATTCCATGTTCTAAGATTTCTCCAAGCTCTGACAAGATGTGTTCCACATTCTTAGATCCCTCCCAGTTCTAGCATGCTATGTCCCACATTCTTAGGTCCCTCCCAGCTTTGACATGCTACATTCCATGTTCTAAGGTCCCTCTCAGCTTTGACATGCTATGTTCCACATTCTAAGGTCCCTCCAAGCTTTGATGTGCTACATTCCACGTTCTAAGATTCCTCCCAGCTCTGACTAGATGTGTTCCACATTCTTAGGTCCCTCCCAGCTTTGACATGCAATGTTCCATGTTCTAAAGTCCCTCCCAGTTCTAGCATGCTATGTTCCACATTCTTAGGTCCCTCCCAGCTTTGACATGCAATATTCCACATTCTTAGGTCTCTCCCCTTTCTAGCATGCTATGTACCACATTCTAAGGCCCTTTCTAGCTCTGGCATACTACATTCCATGTTCTAAGGTCCCTCCCAGCTTTGCCATGCTATGTTCCACATTCTAAGGTCCCTCCAAGCTCTGAAAAGCTATATCCCCATTCTAAGGTCCCTCTTAGCTCTGGAATGCTATATATCATGTTCTGAGGTTCTTTCCAGCTCTGACAAAATATGTTTCACATTCTTAGGTCCCTCCCAGTTCTAGCATGCTATGTCCCACATTCTGAGGCCCTTTCCAGCTCTGGCATGCTACATTCCATGTTCTAAGGTCCCTCCCAGTTCTAGCATGCTATGTTTCACATTCTAAAGTCCCTCTCAGCTTTGACATGCTATATTCCATGTTCTAAGATTCTTCCCAGCTCTGACAAGATATGTTCCACATTCTTAGATCCCTCCCAGTTCTAGCATGCTATGTCCCACATTCTTAGGTCCCTCCCAGCTTTGACATGCTACATTCCATGTTCTAAGGTCCCATCCATTTCTAGCATGCTTTGTTCCACATTCTTAGGTCACTCCAAGCTTTGACAAGCTATGTCCCCATTCTAAGGTCCCTCTTAGCTCTGGAATGCTATATATCATGTTCTGAGGTTCTTTCCACCTCTGACAAGATATGTTCCACATTCTTAGATCCCTCCCAGTTCTAGCATGCCATGTCCCACGTTTTTAGGTCCCTCCCAGCTTTGACATGCTATGTTCCACATTCTTAGGTCTCTTCCCTTTCTAGAATGCTATGTACCACATTCTAAGGCCCTTTCTAGCTCTGTCATGCTACATTCCACGTTCTAAGGTTCCTCCTAGCTTTGACATGCTATGTTCCATGTTCTAAGGTCTCTTGTAGCTCTGATATGCTATGTTTTATGTTCTAAAGTCCCTCTCAACTCTGACAAGCTATGTTCTACATTCTAAGGACCTTCCAAGCTTTGACATGCTACATTCCATGTTCTAAGGTTCCTCCCAGCTCTGACAAGATATGTTCCATGTTCTAAGGTTCTTCCCAGTTCTAGCATGTTATGTCCCACATTCTAAGGTCTCACTCAGTTTTGACATGCTATGTTCCACATTCTTAGGTCCCTCCCAGCGTTGACATACTATTTTCCACATTCTAAGGTCCCTACGAGCTTTGACATGATACGTTCCATGTTCTAAGATTCTTTCCAGTTCTGACAAGATGTGTTCCATATTCTTAGGTCCCTCCCAGCTTTGACATGTATGCTCCATGTTCTAAGGTCTCTCCCAGCTTTGACATGCAATGTTCCATGTTCTAAGGTTCCTCCCAGTTCTAGCATGCTATGTCCCACATTCTTAGGTCCCTCCCAGCTTTGACATGCAATGTTCTATGTTCTTAGGCCCCTCCCAGCTTTGACATGCTATGTTCCACATTCTTAGGTCTCTCCACTTTCTAGCATGCTATGTACTACATTCTAAGGCCCTTTCCAGCTCTGGCATGCTACATTCCTTGTTCTAAGGTCCCTCCCAGATTTGACATGCAATGTTCAATATTCTAAGGTTCCTCCTAGTTTTGACAAGATATGTTCCACATTCTTAGGTCTCTCCCAATTCTAGCATGCTATGTCCCACATTCTGAGGCCCTTTCCAGCTCTGGCATGCTGCATTTCATGTTCTAAGGTCCCTCCCAGTTCTAGCATGCTATGTTTCACATTCTAAGGTCCCTCTCAGCTTTGACATGCTATATTCCATGTTCTAAGATTCTTCCCAGCTCTGACAAGATATGTTCCACATTCTTAGGTCCCTCCAGGCTTTGAAATGTATGCTCCATGTTCTAAGGTCCCTCCCAGTTTTGACATGCTACATTCCATGTTCTAAGGTCCCTCCCAGTTCTAGCATGCTATGTTCCACATTCTAAGGTCCCTCCAAGCTTTGACATGCTACATTCCATGTTCTAAG
>NW_025395726.1:0-6105 GCF_016433145.1 Gracilinanus agilis | reverse complement strand
GGGGTGGACCAGCACATCTGAAGCAGGAGCTTCCCTCTCTTCCTTGGGGAGCTCCCATCCAGATGCCTTGTCTACTGTACAGAGTGACAAGACTGGGGTCCAGGATGAAAACGGGCACAGCGGATGTCAGGCCTCAACCTCTTCCCCCCACCCTGTGGCTGCCCTTGGGGGGGGGGGAAGTGGTGCAGCCTTTCCCAGGCCTGGGCCTCATGGGCTCTGCTCAGAATGGGAAATCCTCAAACACCATTTCTCCTTCCTTGTGCCATGTGTGGTCTCCCAGACCTGGGGAATCCACCAGTAACCTACTGCTCGCTCCTCTCTCTCCAGGGCTCCCCCTGGCCCTGCTTCCAATGGGGCACAGAAGGAAGATGCTGAAGGCCGAAGGGCTCAGCCCTGGGGAACTCTGTCCTGAACACCTCCTCCTCCCCCAGCTCCAGGCAAGGTCAGTGGGTTTCTGCTGTTTGAAGCATCTCAACTAGACTCTGCCCAAAGTGGCATCACCTTTGGCATCATTCCAAATGCATCTTCCAGCATGCTCTCCACACTCAAGCAAACTGGATTACCCACACACTTTTTCATCTCCACACAGCCCCCTGCTCTGTTCCCAATGCTTGGAAGGCCTTGTTGCCGCCACTGTGCTACCTCTTGAATTCCTCTTAAGATTTGTGCTGGTGAATGTTAATGTCATAAATTCTAGTCTGATGCCCATCAGGAAGATCTTTATCCCAGACGCCTCCCTTTCTAAATGTTTTCCCACTTTTAAAAATCTCCTAATCACCAGACGGTTTTGAGGCTCCAGGGTTACACACACCATGTTGTAGACACTGTGCATGCCAGCCTTTTCTGTACCTCTCCTACAGACTCCTGAAGCATGCTAAGAGAGGGGCTGTAGAGTCACATGACCTGGGTCCTAAGGCATTTCGGTTTCAACCCATGTGACTGCGTTTTGTCTCTATCTCACTGGGCCTCCGTTTCCTGACTGGTGAAGTGAGGGCTTTAGACCAGACGACGTTTCAAGAAAGCATTTCTAAAGAATTTCTGTGCCAGGCATTGTGGAAAGCCCAGGGGATGCAAAGAGAGAAGGAAGGTCGTTCTAGATCTCATGGGGCTCCCTTGGTAAAAGGGAGACGCTGTCCATGTGGGGGGTCTCAGCTGCAGGGCAGGTAGGTGCAAAGAGGCCAAGGAGGCCTGCAGAGGAGCAAACAGCCAAGCATCTTCTCTCCTGCCATTTCCAGTGATAAAACCATATCTCTTTCCATGTGGGGCCATTGGTGACAGTGTCCAGGACGCTGGGGTGTGAGAACTTTCTTAGGCGGGTCTTCAGTGGCAGCTGAGGAGATGGCAGCATCTTGGAGAGAAGTGATGAGAGGAGGCCGGGCTAAAAGAGGGCCATACTATTGCCAATCCTCTGGAGCTCAGGGCAGTGGACTATATGCACAGAGATCTGACGGGAGGTAGTGGCAGTGGTTTGCTCAGCCTGACACATACCTCCTGTGCATCTCCATCCCTCAGGGCCCTCTGGCTCCTTGAGTCTGGTGATAGCAGGAGGTATGTGCCAGGCTGAGCAAACCACTGCTCAGAGGCAGCTGCCAAGTAGGCACTGTTGCTGCTGTTGCTATGCCCAAGGCTCTGGTGGCCAGGATGACACTAAACTCCCATTCACCTCTAAATCTAGACTCTCATTAGCCTGTGAACACAGAGTTTGTCGGACAGGTCTAGGACAGACTAAAAGGCGTGTCCCCTCAGGTCCCATGCCACCCAGTTGTAGACAGACACATGAGCTCAATTCTGGATCAAGCCAGTGACATGCTGCTTGGGGCAGTTGTCCAACATGGGGCTTGCTGGGGCCCTGGGCAGGTGGGACTCTGTGTGTTTACCACACTTGGAATGGTTGATAGAAAGCTATGAAATTCAGTGGCCACTAGTGCTGGTCCTCAGTGGGAGGGGGCTCAGAGATCAACCCCTGCTTGTTCCCAGAACCCTCAGTGACTGGCAAATGGTCACCAGGGAACAGGAGCACACAAAGGCAGTGAGGTCAGACGAGGGAAGGGGTCAGGCATCTGAAGTTCTCTAATCCCAGCTAGGAGGCACAGTGGATAGAGTGCCTGGCCTGGAGTCAGGAAGACTTCCTGAGTTCAAATCTGGCCTCAGACACTAGCTGTGCAACCCTGAGCAAGTCAAGTTTGCCTCAATTTCCTCATCTGTAAAATGAATCAGAGAAGGAAATGGCAAACTACTCCAGTATCTTTGCCGAGAAAACCCTAAATGGGGTCACAAAGAGTCAAACATGACTAAAAAAAGGACTGACTAATCCCAGCTCCCCCTGCAGCATGAAGACTTCTGCTAAATTGTTAATAGTTCAGTTCCATTGAAAAAGCATTTTGGAAGTGCCTCCTACTAGGTTCCAGGCCCTGTCCTAGGTACTGAGGATACACAGAAAAAAACCCCAAGCAACTGGAGTAGCCTGTGCCTGAAAACCACCTGGGACAAGAAGCTTCCCCATGTCCTGGGAAGTAGACACACTGAGGCCTCTTGTTGAGACCTAGACCAAATATGATTCCCCCTGACACCCTGGCTCTCTGGGACTGAGGAACCAAATGTTCTCCCTCTTCCACAGGACAGTCCCTGAATTATAATAGCCTCTCACCCCTCTCATCCTAACCCCAGAGCCTGAAATCTGGTTCCACTCCCTGTCTCTCCTTTCCCCATTACTCCTCTGTTCTAAACAGGTCGACTACTACACAATATGGGCCCTTTTCCATGATGTCTACTTCATCTGAAGCCCCTTTCGTTTCCAGTCCCCCCAATTAAATCTTTATTGTTCAGTCATTCTGTCAGTCTAACTCTTTGTGGCCCAGTGGGCCCTCACCATATGCTATCTCCTCTAGGAAGTCTTTCCTGATTTCACTGCTCATATGGAACCTTTCCTTCTACATAACATACCTGTTTTCAGTCTTTGTAGGACGTTCCCATGAACCTAGATATTTCTTTGTAGATACTGTAGAACTCAGGCATTCAAGAACCCTAAGACCCTACCTCCTTCATCTCTTCCATTGCCTGCTGTAGCAACAACAGCAGCCCAGGGAGCTCCTCTAGCATCTTCAAGTGTCTGGAGAGTGACAGTTATTAGGCTTGGAAGCTTGGAATTCTAGGGCGTTGTTATGGTTGACTGCGAAGAGGGCTGGGGATTGGGAATCAGAGGGCACATATTCAAGTCCTGCTTCCCTTTTTCAACCCTTGTGATTTTAGGAAGACCTCTTACTGGGACCTCAGTTTCCCCATTTGTCAAATGTGAGTTTGCACTAGAAGATCTCTGAGGTCCCATTCCACCCCAATGATCCTCAAAAGCCGGTTGGAAGTGTCTGACACTGCAATAGAAACGTTCTCTAAAGATGCTCTGGGCCCTGGGAGAAAGGGTTTGGAATAGAAGATGGAAGCCGGCCACTCAAGGGTCCTAGCTTCGGGAGTACTATCTTTACCTTTAGGGCTCTCAAAAGCACCCAAAGCAGCCCAGGTTCAGGAAACTTGACTTGATCCACTTGGCTCTGCTTCAGCCCGTTTGGATCCTCCTCGCTGACCCAAGCACCATTTCTTCCCCTGCCTCCCCGCCCCCAGACCTCTGGTTGGCCAAGTTTCTCCCATGTGCACCTTGCCACTCCATCTCACTGGCTGTTGGTTTCCTGTTTAGTAAAGTATGGACTTGACCAAGCCGAAAGCCTGGAGGAAAGGCATTGCTGTGCAGAGATAGAAGAGCCAACCAGCCCTTGGCTCTCCCGAAGCTCCCGTTCGAATGAGGGAGACCACCCAGATACCAGGTTTTAGCTTCGGGAAGGCAGAAATGGGCAGAGGTCCCTGGGGTGCAACTGCCAAGCAACTGGTAATGGAGCTTCTTTCCTGTTATTTCTATTGATAAGTCCTTTTGGGCCAATGGACTGCTTTCCTGCATCGAGGACTGAGAGGGTGCCATTTTTCTCAGGTGGGCATTTAGTGGGCTTGGCAAGGTCCTTCTCCACAAGGTTCAGAGCCATCCTAGGAGACCTTAGGAACTTGAATAGCAAGGCTGCCAGTGATCTCAGGACTGCTCTGCTTCCTAGGAATATCTTTACAGGGATGGGAAAGAAGGTAGTCATCTAAGTGGTAGCATAAAACTGCCCACGTTGGCACATGCCAGCCCCACTCTGGCCTGGTGAATGTCTTGCTACTTCTCAGCTTGCCCACCACCTGGTTAGAGGCTGAGTGACAGTTGGTATGATTGATTAGTGGCTGGGGATGACAGAGGGGGTTCCCCTGTATGATGGTTGTACAAGCTGGGCCAAAAGTAAGGCCCATAACCTGGAAGGATGTTGCCAGGGGTAGATTTAACCCAGCTGTCAGGAGATACGTCCTAGCCAGGAAGCTGCCCCCCCAAAGGGAGGTGATATATGGGCAGCCTCAGAAATTGGTGTGCTTTCCCCTTATTTGGTTCAGTGCTCACATCTGGGGGGGGGGGGCGGGCAGGTCCAGGATAGCTTCGATGTCCCCTAAGATCCCTTGACACCATGAGAATCTGTGATTCTGTGACAAACACATTAGCCCCAGTCAGAAACGAGCCGAGGACACCGACACGTCAGTCAGTCGGTTGGTCAGTCAGTCAGTCTGTCGGGCAGCAATAAACTTTATTAAACACCTAAAGAAAGCCGCAGGCTTTACAAAGACAGTTCCCTGCCCTCGATGGCTACACAGCATCCAAAAGGAAGCAGAAGGGCATGGGGCGAAGGAGGTGTGGGGGCATCATGGATGCATCCAAAGGACGACAGCAGAGACGGCTGGCCTGGATTTCTTCCTTCATTGCAGACAGAGATTCTGGGAGGAGAGGGAGGGGCCCGGGGGGCCAACAACGTACGAGTTCCAGGGCTGGAGTGATCTTGTAGGATGGAAAGCTTTCTTGGGTACAGTGGAGAAGTCCAGAGCAAAGCAGCCTGCAGGGAAATCAAGAAATGGAGGGCAGCTCTCTAACGTGGGGCTTTGCCGCAGCTCTGGGCTTAGTTGAGCTGGGTTATATCCTCCTGTGTGCTTAGAAAATTTGGACTGGAGGGCAAAAAACAGACCCGTGGAATTCAGTGCCCACTCGTGCTGGCTTGTTCTCCCTCTTCCACAGACAGCCTCATTCTAATTATCCCTCGTCCCCCCCTTTCCTCCTAAGCCCCAAACCTCTGCCTCCCGCCCCCAACTTCACACTCTTCCTCTTTCTCATACCCCGTTATTGTTCTGGCCAGACTACTGAACTATTGACAACTCTCTGACAAGACCACTGGTTTCCCACCTCTAGGCCTTTGCCCCTGCTGCCCACTACAACTGGATGGTATCCACCTCCAGTCAGTCCAGTTCAGCCATACCTATGTTGAAAAGTTCAGATCCCATGCCCCCTCCTCTGAGAAACCTTTTTGGATTTCGCCCATCCACATAGAATCAATCCCTTGTCTGTGTGAATGTGGTTGATTTTAACACACCTCCCAGGACTCTCACTCGATGCTAAATAGGAATTACCACTGGGCCCTGTGGGTGCTGCTACCCATAGGACCATGCCACCCCCCCCACAAGGGTGCTGAAAAAGCCTACCTCTTTTTCTTCATATCTCTCATCCTCTACTGCAACAGCAACAGCCCAGAGGAGGTGCTCCTGGTTCACTCAGGGACTGAGTGTACGAGTGGTGACAGTGAGTGGCCCCGGAAGCCCGGCTTTCTAGGGCGCTATTGTTCTGGTAGAGTGTAAGGGAGGTGGGGGGTTGGGAGTCAAAGGGTTTATATTTTAAACCCTGCCTGTGATTTGAGGAAAGGTATAGACCGCCTCCTGGGACAAATGAAAAGATCCGCACTGGAGGACCTCTGAGGTCCCCTTGTGCGCTGCTCTCAATCGATGATCCTTTAGGAAAACGAGGAGGAAGCATTTGGCCTGTTGAAGAGAGAATGAAATGTGTCTCGTTAGGGAGCATAGTTACACCAAAATGGGAATGTTCTCTCAAGATGGCCTGGTCCCTGGGAGAAGGGCCTTTGGGCAAAAAGGAGGGGAGCCAACCACTCACTGTCCCAGCCTAAGGGGCATTTGCCCTTGCCTTCACCTCTTCAG
>NW_025395725.1:0-1875 GCF_016433145.1 Gracilinanus agilis | reverse complement strand
TGGCGAACCTTTTAGAGACTGAGTGCCCAAACTGCAACCCTCATGCCACATGTGAGCCCTCCCTCCCCTTATCCCAGACAGGGGAGGGAGGAAGTGCTCCCATTGGGCTGCTGGGAAGAGGGGCAGATCACATGAGAAATGTCCTCAGGTACATATGGAGAGTGGGGAGGGGAGCAGCCCCTTCTGGCATGAGTGCCATAGGTTTGCCATCACTGCTCTAGGGCATTACTTTAAAAAAAATTATTACTAGTTGTCGTAGAATTGAAACTACGTATGAAGAGTGATAAGGGGTAGACAATAGAGTTAAGTGAGTTGCCCAGAATCACATAGCTGGGAAGTGTCTGAGTCTAGATTTGAACCCAGGACCTTCTATCTCCAGGCCTAGCTGTCTCTAGCTTTGCCTCTGAATTCACAGACCATCACGGATTCTGTGGCAATATGGCACAAAATAGAAACCTGGAAGAGATTAGCTTGGTGGGAAATGGGGTTAAAATTAGTTAAAAAAGTAATTTTGGGGGGCAGCTGGGTAGCTCAGTGGATTGAGAGCCAGGCCTAGAGATGGGAGGTCCTAGGTTCAAATCTGGCCTCAGACACTTCCCAGCTGTGTGACCCTGGGCGAGTCACTTGACCCCCATTGCCTACCCTTACCACTCTTCTGCCTTGGAGCCAATACACAGTATTGACTCCAAGACAGAAGGTAAGGGTTAAAAAAAAAAAAGAGTAATTTGGAAATATGTAGTGGTCTAGTAAGTACAATGCTAATCCACTTTTATTTCTTCCTTCTCCGGATGCTTTTGTATTTATTTTCTATATCATATAATTCATACCTTACTTTATATTGCTGTGTCTTCTAATTACTGCATTGTGCAATTTATGATTTTATTATAGAAATATGGAATGCAATTTATATGTTCATGCATAGTTCTCATTTGCATGCATGTCTCTTTATACATAGACATATTATTGATTTGTTCACTGTTTCCTAGGTACACCTTATCTCTGTACTACATTGTAAGATCTTTACAGGCAGGAATTAACCCTTGTACTTAACTATTTTTATATCTCCCACAGCACTTATATACTGTGTATTGGTTCTAAGACAGAAGAGCAGTAAGGCCTAGGCAATGGGGGTTAAGCGACTTGCCCAGGCTCACATAGCTAGGAAGTGTCTGAGACTAGATTTGAATCCAGGACCTCCTATCTGTAGGCCTGGCTCTCAATCCACTGAGCTACTCAGCTGCCCTCTGGAACCTTGTTCTTAAAAGAGAACAAATGCTTGAGAAGCCTAGGTAAAAATGACTTTAGAAATGTATAGGAACTTTGTTATGAGAATATTCACTGTAGGTTTTGGCATGAGACCCCAAGATTCTTTAGTAACTGAAATTTCTCAAATGATCATATTAGGAAGAATTAAATTAAATTAAAGAAAGAATAAATTTTTTAACTTATAAAGTGGTCTCATGTCAGATTTGAGGACAGTTTTCTACCATAGCTCTAAAGCTGTCAAATGATTAAAGAGCTATTTACAAACTTGCCCTAAATTAAAAATGGTATCACTCACTTTCTAGTTCATATAATTCAGTTGTGTTTAACTCCTTTATTTTTTATTTTTTCTTATTTGACTCTTTTCAGGACAATAGGGAAAATAAGGGAAAAGATCATCTTTTTAGGATGAGTTTTTTTTTTAAACGAATCTGTCATAAATAAAAGTATAAGTTCAAATACTTTAAATGCAAGCATATCTAATTCTTCTGTGTCTGGAAAAATGAGTGTCTCTCTCTATGTGTGGGTAAACATATGAGAGAGAGAGAGAGAGAGAGAGACAGAAAGAGAGAGAGAGAGAGAGAGAGAGAGAGAGAGAGAGAGAGAGAGAGA
>NW_025395724.1:0-1674 GCF_016433145.1 Gracilinanus agilis | reverse complement strand
AATAAAAGGAAGATGAAAGGGAGTGGATGTACCCGTCTTGGGGGAATGGTGCTGAAAGTCTGGAGAATGTCAGGTGGCAGGTACAGGTTCTTTTTGAAAATGGAAGTTCCACTAGGAATTCACTAATGGGAGAAAGGCATCAAAGGGAAGGAGAAAGAAGGCAGCAGAATGAAGGAAAATGAGTAAGTGCAAAGGAGAGATATAAGCCAAGTCCTTTGCAAGGTCTGGGAATGAAAGGTCATTATCAACTTTATTTCTCAATTGAATTTTTCTCTCAGTTTGCCAGTTGGTAATTGATCTTTCTCTCTCTGATCCTACAAAACATTTTGCCTTTATCTCTTGAACATATTTATGTATTATTTAGCATTGTAGATAATTTTGTATGATTACATATATAGATAAACTAGATATACTAGACTATAGGCTCCATGTCCATGACAGGACTCACCACACAGAAGGTACTTGTTATGATGATAATAACAGATCATTTGGAGAAGCAGATAAATGTGTCAGGGCCAGTAAACCTTCAAGTTACAGACACTGATTGACAGGCTTCAGTGAGAAAGGAGGGGGTTAGACACTCCTGGCTCTCAAACCACTCCCCCCTAAGCAGTTGATGCTTCAGTTGGAAATGGAGACTGACTAAGATTCTTCTGGTAAGTTTCTGTTATGGCTGAACCCCAGTGATGTTCCCTTTCTTTAATCTATATTCCTCACAAGTCTGATAGAGGAATAAGTAGAAGCTAGCTATCTAACTGTTGAGGACTGAGATAAATGATCTTAAAACTGGCAGCTGACAGGATTCGAACTAGATGACCAGACTTGAGTTGTGAGTATTTCCCAAATAATTCCCAGGCACAGATATTGTTGGTAAAACTTATATTAAGAAGGAAAAGGAAAAGCTAGAGGGGTTTATGAAGGTTTTTGGATAAGGAAAGATGACCCTGATCTCTTAGGTTGAGATCCCCACCCCACAGGGGCGGGGGGGTGAAGGCACCTAACTGAACTGGCTCTCTTGTTAGATAATTTATATATCTAATTCACTAAATCACTAAATAATTATTATATTGATATTGATAAGGATTAATTCTAACAAACAGGCTAACCCCTGAGTAGAAATCACACTGGCTTATGCCACAATGGCCACTCAGGGGAACCCCCCCCCCCAAGTCTGGAGCAGTAAGCAGTCTGTCTGCTCACCTCAACCCCCACAAAGCAACTGCCAACTCTTCTCAACTGCCCCCTCAACCAAAGTTCTCCAGGGGGGTCCCCTGGAATTCTGGGTGAGGCTGTCCCTGTATCTTTGCAGGGATTCCATGCATCCATCTCTACATAACAGTACTCTAAAAAATATTTATTGAATGGAATTTGTTTAATTGAATTGCTATAGAAATCTGGAATGCTGCCCTGTTGACGTTGCTGGTGGAAACCATTGATACCCTTTATGAAGCACAAGCTATCTCAGTAATACAAATATTCCAGCTTCAAGTCTAGTCCCTAGTCTCTCTGTTTAATTTGTTCATTCATTCTATAACTGCTTCCAGCTTCAATAAGTAAATAAATATTTATTAAGCACCTACTATATAGTAGGCACTGTATTAAATGCTGGAGATGCAAAAAGAGACAAAAATAGTCTTGGTCTACAATTGAATGGAAGTCATAGTTACATGAAAA
>NW_025395723.1:0-2318 GCF_016433145.1 Gracilinanus agilis | reverse complement strand
GCTTAGGTCTGACACATAAGGTGCTGAATTATGAGTTGTTGAGTGTGGGGGGGAGTCATAGAGTGTTTGAAATTCAAATTACAAGGAAACTAGGGAGTCAGAACTTGACCATGAAAAGAACTTGACCATGAGTATTTTTCCCTTTTAAAAATGGTTCTTTATATAAATATCATTTTGCAGGGTTTTTCTTGTGTGACTTTGAAATGTTGGGTTTTATGAAAATTCTGATATTGACACAGCAATTAGAAAAATTTGACCTTGTAATCTTTTGTTTTAAGCTTGTAACATAGCTCCTCTTTCCCATTGCTAAGGTTGTTTTATTTTGTTGGTTGGTTTTGTTTTTGTTTTGTTTGGGTTTTCTTTGAAATTAAATGATAGCATTAAAAGGAAAAAAAGTGGCAAGGAAGAGCAAAACAAACTCTAAAGAAGACAACAATGTGAAAACAAGTATAAGCAAGGTCTCAAAGAATATGCAAAATGGACACAAGTCCAGCAAGAATTTCTAGAAGAATTAAAGGGAGAGGTCTAATCAATAATTTAACCTCAGAAAAGGAAATAGAGGAAACTAGAAAGAAATTATAAAAAGAAAAAAAAGAAAAAACCTCATCTTCATGGATAAACCAGACTATTTTATTACACTGCTGATGGAGAAAAATGTCAATACTACACAATTTATCCTCAACAATTGCAAAGGAATTACCTTACCAGATTCATTTTCCATGACAAAAAAAATCTCTAATAGTTCATCTAGGAAAAGATAAATTGAAGACAGAGAATAAATTAATATGATTAATGAACACCTATTCAAATATTTTAAAGAAAATTCTCTATGAGTATAGAAATTTATCCAATCAATCATTCTTTATGGTCAATTTGGATTTAAATTAAGGACAGTTCAATATTGGAAAGCCAATAAAAATAATACATTAGCAAAATAATCAAAACTCACCACATTATCTCTCAGTAATCAGAAAAACAGGCTATGAAAAAATACGTTCATTTTAAAAAATTCCCTCTTCAAAGATGTTTGAATTGTAATAATGTAAAATATGATTATTAGGAATCCCTGGTAAAGTTACTGCAGATGTCTTTGGTTTTCATTCCACAAGTCTCTGGCAGATATTCTAGTGCTCTGACTCCAGTACTGTGAGGGATCACACAATATAAACTTTTTGCATCAATTAAAGATCCTTTTATTATTACAACTTTGGTAAGGTTATTTATTCAGGTTGACATAAGGATATAGGACCAATTTTGAGTATGATAAAGTATCTAAAACTTAAGGTATGCATATGAAAAAGAGTTCACCAAAAGTATTCCTAAAAGCAAAAACAATCCACTTACCTTGTAAAACTTTGATAATAATTCTCATGATACTGGGAAAAGAAATGAGAAAGAAATTTAAGGTGTTAATGGAGATAAAAAGGAGCTTCAAATTACATCCTGCTTAAGAGATGATGATTTACTTAGAAAATCCTAGTGAATCAGCAATAACTTCTTATGCTCAATGCTTAAACTAATGTAAATGGAAAGGGGAACTACAAAATAATAGGAAAAAACTGCCCAGAAGCATCTTGGCTTAAAATAAGAAATATAAGACTCAGACTCCCTAAAGCCATTTGCAAAGACAGGTGAATTCAGGACACAGGAATGCTGCATATAATGTCACACTCATTTTTGATATATATTGGTTTTGTAGAAAGTTTATTTCCTCTTTTCTCTTTTAAAAAAAAACATAATGGGGGGGCAGCAGCGGCTGGACCGGAGCATCTGCACGTGCTGCTCCCCCAAGGCCAAGTTCCCGGTTTGCCCGTCTACGTGTAGGAAAAAGGGACTGAGAGCAGCAAGGGCGGCCCCGCCTTTCTGTGCCTCACGAGTTTCTTGGGGATTACCATTTGTCTGCTTTGAGGAAACATGAAGTCACAGTATCTTATGCCTACTGTAGCCGTACTGATGTTCCTAACATGGATCCCTTTCTCACTGAGTTGTAACAAAGCTCCCTGTGCTAGTGATGTGAGCAAATGCCTCATTCAGGTATGTGCTATCCACGAAATTACAGTGATACACCTCCCACCTCAAAGAGCACTGTAGAAGAGCTTCATGAACCAATCCCATCTCTGTTCCGTGTTCTAACAGAAGGAGGCACCCAGCTGAACTGGAACGTTGTTTCATTCCCAGTGGCTGAAGAACTTTCCCATCATGAGAATTTGGTCTCATTTTTAGAAACTGTGAACCAACCACACCATCAGAATATGTCTGTTCCTAGCAACGATGTCCATTCACCATATTCCAAGGATAAAGAACACATGTGTACTGTG
>NW_025395722.1:0-5501 GCF_016433145.1 Gracilinanus agilis | reverse complement strand
CTCTCTCTCTCTCTCTCTCTCTCTCTCTCTCTCTCTCTCTCTCTCTCCATTTGACTGGCAATGGGGACATTTGTATCAACTGGAGAAATCCTGTTTATTGTGCGCTTAATAGGATCTGTTTGCTCTAAAATCCATCCATCCACTTTCTCTCCTTTTCAGTTAAATCAGCATTTACAAACTGGCTCCAAAACCCTGGCTTCATAGAAGCCTCTCTCCAGAGGGAAATACCAGAAAACAAACAGTTTGTTCTTGTCTGAGCTCTCAGGATTCTGGGGCCCAAATCGTCCTCATGTCAGAAAGGAGCTTAGCTCCCCTGAAGCCTGGATTCCATGGACATAAAGCCATGGAGGAGGAGAAGGGGGAGAGGAGGACCGTCTTGCTTTGCTACTTTCAATTAGATGTCTAAATGAGACGAGGCCTCTTTTCCTTTGGATGGTTCTAGGAATATCGGAGAAAAGAACAGCTTCTCTCAGCTGGCCCCTTCTGTGGGTTTTCCCATACGAAACTATGTCACCAGTGCCTCACAGTACTTTGTTATTATGACAGGAAAAAATGAATTTCTAATGCGCTATCTCTACCAGCTGCAAGTACCTTCTCTGTTTCTAGTTCGCAAACATGCCTGCCACTGTTTTCTGCTAAGTGTTAATGAGCCCCATCCGGAGGAGGACTAGCTGGAGAGTATCCTTTCTAGGTTAAAAGACTTCAAAACCTAAGACATTTTTTAAAAGCTCCATTTTCTTTATTTGTCCCCACTTTTGAGATCTGCCAAAATACATGGATGCTACTAGAACAAGAGAAAGTGTGAAACAGGTTTGGGGAACCCTTCTGAACATTTCCAAAGGTTTGTGATCATTCACACAATTAGTCTTGGGGGGTAACTGTAAGTAGAGTTTTAGGAAGAATTTTGTCTGTCAGTACAAATTCACCCCCCCCCCACTACCACCACCAGGGGCTTTTTTGTGCTATAGTGAGTTAAGTAGAGGAGAACTTTGTGCTTGAATTGAATTAGTTAAAACTGTTTTGTGGTTGTGTGACCTTGGGCAAGTCACTTAATCCCCGATGCCTAGCCCTTACTGCTCTTCTGCCTTAGGACCAATATACAGTATTGATTCTAAGACAGAAAACTTTTATTAAACTGTTTTGTGTTCTTTGAGATCCTTGTAAAAATTTGTGGTGTTTTATTGCCATTTTGGTTATGTTCCATTTCTGGAGATGATTGAGGGCTTCCATGAAGATGTATGTTCCTGCTAGGTATCACCCTTTCTCCCCATCAACCTTTCACAATTCTACCAGGTTCTTCCTGCCCTGAGAGTCATAAATAGGCAACAGAGACTGGTTTCTGTCCAGAGGTTGGACTTAACTCATTTATGTTACCTGAAAAAAATAAAGACAGCACATTGTTCTAGTCAGTTCCTGCAGGTGCAGCACTTAAAGCAGGTTTCCCCAAAAAGTCAGACTGACCAGGAAAGCCTAAAGCAATAGGTCTTGATTTATGGTATATTAAGATATTATTACCTTAACTCAAAATCTGTTCAAAAGCGGGCAGCAGTCCAGATTTCTCCTGCAGGCTATAGTTTATAGACCTCTGATCTAGAACAATCTTGGGAATTCATAGTTATCAGAAGTTAGTTCAACAACAAACATTTCACAAACTGTCCAGAGTTTTCAGTTCAATTTCAGGTTACCCCTAGAATAACTCTTATGGTCCTATTGGTTTGGTATCTAAAGGACCTTAGGTTCATAGGGATTCTGAGCTGAGAAAGACCTTAGAGACTACTGAGTCCACCCCCCTCATTGGTACAATGAGGAAACTGAGGCAGAGAAAGGATATGTGATTTATCTACGGTCACAAAACTGTCATTTGAGGCAAGATTTGAACTCTTATCTTCCTACATCTAAATCATACATTTTATCCACTGTGCCAAGAGTCAGTGCTTCAGGTGAGCTATAAATTAGGGTAGATACTCATGAGTCCATCTGTGAGTCAAACACACATCCATGGGATTAGAGTTAGCTCTGCATTATCTCCATGGATGGAGAGTAATGAGAGAAGACTTGAGTAACATTCATATACCCATTCATTCATCCAACACATTAATTGAGCACTTGCTAGACATATTTACCAAGTCCTATAGGGGATGCAAAGAGATTTGAGACAAGGTTCCCTTACTCAAAGAACTTATAATCAAGTAGAGGAGATAAAATATATTGGTGTAGCTATAAGCATAACATTTATCCCATACTTTATTAAAATTTTTTAAGATCCTTACCTTCTGTCTTAGAATCAATGATATGTATTGGTTTCAAGGCAGAAAAATGGCAAGGGTTTGGCAATGGGGGTTAAATGACTTGACCAGGGTCACATAGCTAGGAAGTATCTGAGTACAGATTTGAATCCAGCACCTCCCATCTCTAGGTGTGGCTCTCTATCCACTGAGCCACCTAGCTGCCCATCACCTGAGCTCTTAAAATAGCCTCTGAATTGATTTCTCTGCTTAATTTTGGCACTCCAAACTACTCTCGACATAAATCTCAAAGTAAGAATCCTAAAGCACAAATCTAATTGTAACATTCTCTTGCTCAAGAAACTGTGGGTCCACAAGGGTAACTGCTGTCAGAGAGAGACTAAATTATAGATTTCTGCACCCAAATTATTGCTAGTCTATCTAAGGGAATCATTTTGTCTTAGTTTTGAGTAGCTATCCTGGTCACTATTCCTTATAGAGGAAAGGGTATGCCAAGTTTATATCTGAAGTCTGACCCACCAAATATTAGTTACACAAAAGATTATCATAAATAGTGAATTGTAAGTAAACTTTATCACCTAAACAAATAGTGACCATAAACTGTGCATACCTTTTGACCCAGCAATACCACTACTAGGTCTGATTCCCAGAGAGATCAAAGATAGAGGGAAAGGACCTTCTGGTATAAAAACATATTTATACCAGCTTTTTTAGTGGTCACAAAGAACTGGAAACTGAAGGGATGTCCATCAATTGGGGAATGGCTGAACAAGTTGTGGTCTATGCTTGTAAGAGGATATTACAGTGCCATAAGAAATGATGAACAAGACAATTTTTTAAAAAACCTGAAAAAACTCATATGAAGTGACAAAAAGTGAGGTGAGCAGAATCAGGAGAGCATTGTACACAGTAAGAGTCCTGATGTACTATGACCAACGTTGAATGACTAAACTATTATCAGCAATGCAATGATCCAGGACACCTCTAAGGGACTCATAAAAAAAGGCTATCCATTGCCATAAGAGGACCTGACAGAGTCTGAATGCAGATTGAAGCACATTATTCTTCACTTTATTTCCTCCTTGAATTTTTCTTTAGGGTAAGAAATACGTCTTTTCTCATAACATGATGAACATAGAAATACGTATTATATGATAACACATGTACTTGTATCATATTACCTGCTGTACTGGGGAAGGTAAAGGGGAGAGGAGGGAAAGAACATTGATAGCAAAGTATCAAAAACTATTATTAAAAATTTTATTGAAATGTAACTTGGATAATTTTTCAAAAGTCCTGCTAATAAAAAACAGATAATAAACAGAAGTAAATGAAGTTTCAGATTAGGCCCTACAAGATAAATACAAGAATGAGCTCTCCTACTGGTTCCAAGATACTCTAGGAACTATTGAAATCACTGTCAGTGGTCCTGTCTGCCTCCAATCTCTCTTCACTACAGTCCATCCTCCGTTTAGCCACTTTATGGGAGAAAAAGCATCTGACTTACAAATAAGGGAAAGTTCCTCCCACATCAAGGACATGTTGAGGAACTAAATTTTTCTCATCCATTTGCCTTGCAAAGTCTTTTCTCTTTCTGGAGTCAGACCTGAAGAAAGTGTGGACTGTATTCTTTCTCAAAGCAGGAAGACTGTCTCTCCTCTCCAAAGCTCCCATGCCCACTCCAAGAGACACACAACACCAAGTCATCAATCTCTCCACAAAGGAAGAGAGTCTTATGCAAATGCTCCAGGCTTGAACCTGAATTACGGGTACATCTTGTCCTTTTTGATATAATGTAAGCTTCTTGTGCTTTCCACCTCCTGCTGGGTTCAATGTATCCCCTGAGGGAAGGGGGCAAGAGGCTGGACAGGGAGTCTTCCATCTGCCCTAAAGCAATGACTTCCATCTGTGCCAGCACAAGGCAACTTCCACCTCCTGCTGCCAGCCTGATCTCCCAGCTAGGATGTGGAGAACCTCTTGTACAAAGAGGAGCCCCCTTCTCTTCATTTCTCCCTCTGTGCTACGGCACTTGGTGATCTTATCAGCTCCCATGAACTCAATTACTCTCTCTAAGCTGATGATTCTCCGATCTGCCTTTCTTGCCCCAATCTCCCTGTTGACTTCCAGTCTCATATCTCCAACTGCCTTTCAAACATCTCAAACTCAATATGCCTAGAATAGTACTCATTATCTTTCTCCCTAAACCCTCTTCCTTTCTACCTTCTCTGTTACTGTAGAGAGTAACACCATCTTTCATCCCTCAAACTTGCAACCTAAGAGTCATTTTTGACTCCTCATTGTCTCTCACCCCACTCTCATATATTCAAGCTATTGCCAAGATCTGTGTATTTAACTTTTATAATATCTCTTTAATATTCCCCTTTCTCCTCTCTTCCTTAACATCCTCATGTCTGGACTACTGCAAGAGCCTGTTGGTGGGTCTGTCTGCCTCCAATCCATCCTCCATTCAGCCACTAAAGTGATTTTCCTCAACATAGGTCCAGCTATGTCAACTCCCCTAGTTGATAAACTCCATTGGTCCCCTATCGCTTCTAAGAACAAATATTAACTCCTCTATTTGGCACTGGAAGCCCTTTATACCCTAGCCCTCTTTTTACTTTTCCAATCTTCTGACTCCCGATTCTCTGATACATGCTCTTCAATCGATTGACACTGGCCTCCTGGCTGTTCCTCAAATAATACATTCCATCTCTTGACTCTGAGCATTTTCTCTCACTGTCCTTCATGCCTGGAATACTTTCCCTTCTTATCTCCACCTACTGACTTCCCTTGCTTCTTTTGAGTCTCAAATAAAACCCATCTTCTTCAGGAAGCCTGTCCTAATTTCTCTTAATTCTAGTGTTTCCCTTTGGTTAATAATTTCCCATTTGTTCTCTACATAGCTTGTTTGTAGAAATATGTTTGCTCATTGTCCCTCCGTTAGAGTATGAGCTGCTTGAAGACAAAGACTGATTTTTTCCCCCTTTTTGTATTCCCAGCACTGGCATAAAATAAGTGGTTAATAGATGTTTATTGATTGTTGATTAAATGATTGATTCTGGAAGACAGAGACTATTTCATTTTTGTCTCTGTATCCCCAGCACCTGAATCAGTTCATGATGCTTAACTAAAGTATGATAATTGGTTGAACTGGGTTACTAATAACAGTACTACTGCTACTACCATTACTATTACTGTTACCACCACTACCACCACCACCACCACCACCACCACCACCACCACCACCACCACCAC
>NW_025395721.1:0-4263 GCF_016433145.1 Gracilinanus agilis | reverse complement strand
AGCTTGTAACATAGCTCCTCTTTCCCATTGCTAAGGTTGTTTTATTTTGTTTGTTGGTTTTGGTTTTGTTTTGTTTTGTTTTGGTTTTCTTTGAAATTAAATGATAGCATTAAAAGGAAAAAAAGTGGCAAGGAAGAGCAAAACAAACTCTAAAGAAGACAACAATGTGAAAACAAGTATAAGCAAGGTCTCAAAGATTATGCAAAATGGACACAAGTCCAGCAAGAATTTCTAGAAGAATTAAAAGGAGAGGTCTAATCAATAATTTAACCTCAGAAAAGGAAATAGAGGAAACTACAAAGAAACTATAAAAAGAAAAAAAAAACCTAATCCTCATGGATTAACCAGACTATTTTATAACACTGTTTAAAGAGAAAAATGTCAATACTACACAATTTATCCTCAAAAATTGTAAAGGAATTACCTTACCAGTTTTATTCTCTATGACAAAAAAATCCCTAATAGTTCATCTAGGAAAAGATAAATTGAAGACAGAAAATAGATTAGTATAATTAATGAACAGCTATTCAAATATTTTAAAGAAAATTCTCTATGAGTATAGGGATTTATCTAATAAATCATTCTTCATGGTCAACTTGGATTTAAATCAAGGATAGTTCAATATTAGAAAGCCAATCAAAATAATACATTAACAAACAAAATAATCAAAACTCAGCACATTTTCTCTAAATAATCAGAAAAAAAGGCTTTGAAAAAATATATTCATTTAAAAAAGTTCCCTCTCCTCAAATTTGTTAACTGTCAGGGGATGTTTGAATTTTAATAATATAAAGTATGATTATTAGCTATTGTTCCTGCACAGGTCTTTGTTATTCATTCCACAAGTCTCTGGCAGATATTCTAGTGCTCTGACTCCAGTGCTGTGAGGAATCACACATTATAATCGTTTTGCATCAATTAAAGACCCTTTTATTATTACACCTTTGGTAAATTTATTTATTCGGGTTGACATAAGGTTATAAGACCTATTTTAAGTATGATAAAGTATTTAAAATTTAAAGCATGCATATGAAAAAGAGTTCACCAAAAGTATTACTAATAAAGGAAGAAAGCAAAAAAAATCCACTCACCTTGTAAAACTTTGATAATAATTCTCATGATATTGGGAAAAGAAATGAGAAAGAAATTTAAGGTGTTAATGGAGATAAAAAGGAGCTTAAAATTACAACCTGCTTAAGAGATGATGATTTACTTAGGAAATCCTAGTGAATCAGCAATAGCTTCTTTTGCTCAATGCTTAAACTAATGTAAATAGGAGAACTACAAAATAACAGGGAAAAACTGCCCAGAAGCAACTTGGCTTAAAATAAGAGATATTAGATTCTAACTCCCTAAACAATTTGAAAAGACAGGGGAAATCAGGACACAGGAATGCTGTATATAATGTCGCACTCATTTTTCAGTTATATTGGTTTTGCAGAAAGTTTTTTTTTTCCTCTTTTCTCTTTAAAAAAACATAATCGTCCTTATAAGGGTTGGCTTTCCTCTGAAGAGGATGAATACAGAAGGAAATCTAAAAATGTAAAATCCCAAGTTATCAATAAAATGTATATGAAAAGAATAGTAAACATTTTAATTTTTCTGTAGTTTATATGGGAAGCTTCTCCATTTCACACATCTTCTGGTTCTTCCTGTTTTCGCTCACAGGGGGCATAGATCCTCACGTTTTGTTATCTGCATAAGATATAATGAATTTTCCTCTAATTTCTCTACTTCTTTTTCCTCTTCAAGATGACCACTCTTGCACTGGCCATACCACATGGTCACTTGAACAATTTAATTCTCCATTATCTTCTTTCCCACACGTTATCCTTTTATCTTGTCTTCCTCAACAAGAGCTTGGATTTGTTATAAGGAATTTATTAAATGTTCCCTCCGTCTCCTTAGGAGCAGAGTTTCTAGGTTAAAGGAAGTTAAGTAATCTCACTCTATTTTCTTTAAGAAGCCAGAGCAGATAGTTCTCACCCTCATTCACTTTAAGAGGCCTACTATAAAAGAGAGAATTCATTGAGTTCTGGCTCCAGTCTTTCTGACTTTCTTGGGAGCAGGTTGTTGGATCATTCTCTCAGACAATGAAGATCTGTTAGTTATTTTGAGACAGTTACTTTTAGAATTTGGGATACACCTATGAAGTAGCATTAAAGTCTGATTCTGAGAGCTTTCCTCTTGAAGGGAGAAGCAGTGCACCTTAGGGGGCTCTGTCCACTCTCTCTGACTTGGAAGCAGGGCCTGTGTCTGAATTTCTCTGCCAAGAGATGCTGACAGTTATATGTGACAGTTGGCTTCAGGCAGCTTTTGGTTTTTCATAAATTTCTTTTAGGAGTTCATTATAAATTTAAGGTTCATCATTTAGCATAGTTTAGTAAAATAGAATTTAATTTTAGTTCAGTGAGAATAGTTTAGGGAGGACTGTCTGACAGGCAAGAAGAAGCTCCCAGAAAGGAGTTAGTTTTAGGGGGCTTTTATTTAGAGATACTAGTATAACGTTAAGAGATTTCCTATGCTATTCCTAAATCCTACTTTCTATCCTTCTATTTCCTCTCCCTATCTCTACTATAGAACAAATAAATAAGGGTTTTATCCAACTGCTTTGGGCCTTCCATCTACTACCTACTAATAACTTTAACCCTGACAGTTTTAGTTTACCTTAACTGCTTTAGGACAATTTTTCTACTGCCTATAAACATTATTATCAACAACAGTTCATCAATAACAGCTTAACAATAACAGCAATTATTTGGCCATAATAGATTATACTCATTTTCTACTTCCACCAGTTCTATTTACATAGTATTGAATAAAAATGTAGAAATTACAACATTGTGTTACCTGGGTCCACTGCAAATTTACACTATATAATCTTAACTGGGTTCTCACTTTTTTGAAGAAATCCTTCTACATGTCCCTAATTGGTCACTGTTCTACTCATGAGAAATTTAAAAATTATTTTCATCTTTTTTCAAATGTCTAACACTTTCCCTCCCCATCTCTGTAACACTCTCCATTCCCTTTTGCCTAGGAATTTTGCCTTATATTTCAGTGCAGAAAAATGAGGCCACTAAGGCTCTCTTCTTCCTTTCCTCACTATTTACACCTTCAACTGTGCCTCTGAGAAAGAAACTTCCCTTTTTCTTGCCTCTAAAATCACAAGTGATTCCACTCTTTCACATGTCCAGCAGATTGCTCTCCATTTTCTTATTATCTATGATGCCTATTCTCTCACTAATTTTCTCTCTTTCCCATCCTCAAAAATCTTCATTTGATTCATTCTTACCTATTTGAATCATCCTACATTTCCTCCTCTGTTTGATGTCTAAATTTCTAGAGGAGTCTATTTAAAACTGGTGTCTCAACTTTCTTTCTTACCAATCTCTTATTCTCTTCTGTATGGCTTTTGATTTTTTATTCAACCGAAACTAATATCTTAATTCACAATGTGGATAGCCTTTTATTGGTTTTCCAACTTGACCTTTCTTCAGCCTTTGAAAATATAATCATCTTGTAATTCCTCCTTTTAATTTTTTTAAAAATAAACTGCTCTTTCCTGGTTCTCCTTCCTGTTATAGTTAGTGTTAGTTTTGGTTGTTGCATGTTCATCCAGGTCACACCTGCTATCTTTTGTTGCTTCCTCCCACTCCCAGACTCTGTCCCAGGCTCTTTCTTATTCTTCTTCAAGATTATTTTGATTTGTTATTTCATCACAAGTTCAAAGGAATGCAATATCATCTATATGCATATGATTCCTAGATCTATTCATGTAGCTCTAAATTCTCTCTTGACTTTAATTTTTTATCTCTAGCTTCTATTTTGATATTTCATACTAGATGTCCTAGAAATATCTTAAACTCATCACACAGTATTAACTCCAAGATGGAAGGTAAGGGTTTAAAAAAAGAAAATGTATTATTATCTGGAAGTGGAAATGTGAAGGAGTGTTTGAACTTACTTCATTTAATGGGCAGGTGTTGATATGTATATAGATATATCATTTTTTGAAAGAATGTCCATGCATTCACGGTCATCTGTGAGGTATCATATCCTTTCTAGACATACTAAGAATATGAAAGAAAGAGGTCTCAAATAAGAATGAGCTTGCTAATTATAAAGTAAAAGTTCTAGAGATTACAATGAAATGGACAGATAGATCTCAAGTAGGACCTTGTGCATGAGAAATGTTGATGAGGAAAGTCAAGATCAACTTGGGGAAGGTGATATTTCTACTCCCTTGCTGACAATTTCATT
>NW_025395720.1:0-2067 GCF_016433145.1 Gracilinanus agilis | reverse complement strand
AGGCCTGGCTCTCCATCCACTGAGCTACCCAGCTGCCCCCCCTCCCCGGCTTCTTAAAGACTGTGCTAATAGATTATAAACTCTATAGTTGGGCTCCCGCAGGAGGAAAGGATTGCAGAATCTGAGTTCTAAGGTTGTGGGGGATCTCAGAAGCCATCTATTCTAATTTTCTCATTTTATTTTTTATTTTTAAATTTAAAACCCTCACCTACAGAGTATTGGCTCCAAGGCAGAACAGCGGTAAGGGTGGGCAATGGGGGTCAAGTGACTTGCCCAGGGTCACCCAGCTGGGAAGTGTCTGAGGCCGGATCTGAACCCAGGACCTCCCGTCTCCAGGCCTGGCTCTCAATCCACTGAGCTACCCAGCTGCCCCCCAATTTTCTCAGTTTAGAGAGGAGGGAACTCTGGCTCATGAGAGGAAAGTAGCTTAGCCCAGGTCACACCCAGGATCTGAGTTCTAGAGCTGTAAATGGATCCCTCACAAGCCTTGTAGTCTTATTCCCTCATTTTACATAAGAAGAAACTGAGACCCAAGGAGAGAAAGTGATTTAATAAATGCTTGTGGATGGATTAAGGATTTAATTTGGTGCCAGACTTGGTGACCAATCAGAACAGGATTTGGGTTCTTATTGGAGATCCCTGAAGTATAAATAATATGAACTGTTTTAGACTATAAAGGGAGAAGGAGGGGAGAGGGCCTCAGTTTTCCCAGATGTGAAGTGGGTCTTCAAACCCTACTATCTATTCTGCTTCTCTCCTTGAGAAAGACATAGAAAGGACAAAGGGCTCTTAGAGTTCATTCAGGCAAGAAGTCTCAGCATTAGGCATTGAAAGAGCCCATCAAACTAGTAGGTCCCAAATGGGAGTCCTGCGGAAGGAAAAGGGAGGCACCCTTTGGAAATGCTCATTTTCCAACAACTGCAGATGCCAGCCTACACATGGCATGTGGCCCTGAATCTGGAGTCAGAGGACCTCATTCATTCCACCATTTTCTACCACTTTGGGCCCTTGGACAAGTCCTTTCCCCTTCCTGAGCCTGTTTCCTCCTGTGTAAAATGAGGGTGCTGCCTTAGCTGGTCTTGCGCACCTACTTATAGTTCTCTCTTCCTGACTCCAGGTCTAGAGAAGGAGATGGATGGGGGAAGGTGTCACCCAAGACCTGGAAGAGTCCTAAATGGACCTCCAGCCTTAGTCTCATTGGGCATTCTGGCCAATAGCATTAACTGGCCAGGCTAGACCGAGGAGGACGTAGAAGTGGCTCTGATATCTCGGAGGAACTGAAATGGAATCGGGGAACCCAGTAAGCCCAGTTTGAATTAGAAACGGGAGACTAGGCCCTACCAGTCCCGACCTCCAGGGGAGTAAGCCACGCCAGGAGCCCACTGGTGGGCGCCAGGTACAAAGAGGAGGGGAGATCAGGGAGATGCAGCCTAGAGATCTATGAGCCTGGCTGAGGCTTGAGAGCAGACTTCCTGGAGGAGTTGACATTTGAGTTGGATTTAAAGGATAAATGGGAAATTCACAAGCAGAGCCCTGCCCTAGGAGATGAGCCCAGAGATGAGCTTCGTGGTCACTTTGGATAGACAAGAGATCTACGGTGTTAAATCTGGAACAGAAGGGGCCTCTGAGACAGCTGTGTCCAACCCTCGCATTTGGCAGAGAAGGAAACTCAGACAGGGAAGGGGAGGCAGGTGACTTGGTCAAGGCCACCTAAAGGATCACAGCTATAGAACTGAAACCCCTTCATTTAATTTCATTCCTTTATTAACGAATGAATTCATTCTGTTTTAAAGTGCTCTTTGCATTGATCAGTCCTCCAGTCTTTCAGAGATTTTTGTTTTTCCAATGTTGTTGCAAGCGCGCTCTCTCTCTCAATCTCTCTCTCTCTCTCTCTCTCTCTTTCATTCTCTCTCTCTCCCCCTTTCTGTCTCTCTCTCTCTGTGTCTCTGTCTCTCTCTGTGTGTCTCTCTGTCTCTCCCTCTCTCCCTCCCTCTCCCTTTCTCTCTCTCTCCCTTTCTATCTGTCTGTCTCTCTGTGTGTCTCTCCGCCTCTCCCTGTCTCTGTCTC
>NW_025395719.1:0-3950 GCF_016433145.1 Gracilinanus agilis | reverse complement strand
TGTTGATCCCCAACATTTTGATGGTGATTTCCTGTACCATAATTCAATTTAAATTGATGAAAATTTCCCTTTTACTCTTGTTTACCCACCAATAGCTATCCTTTGAGTTAGTCTTTTTGTGATATTTTTAAAAAATTGCTATTTTGGTGGGTGGAATAAATGAGTATATAAACCTCTCTGCCACTTATCTCATGATTTGTTTTCTGATTATGGATAATAGGTATTTAAAGTTTCATTGTAAATGTAGATAGAAACAACATAAAGCCTGAAGTTACAGCTAGGTACTCTGACACCCGGACACTACTACTATCTTGAGCACCAAATTCTTGTATATTGGAGAAGATTTGATAGATACTGCTTCTGTTTCTTATATTTTTAAAATGTGGTTATTTGCTGCTAAATTTTAGTAGCTAAACAATATAGAAATGAAATCTGTAGATTTAAGTGAGATTTACTAAAGAGAGGAGATTTCACACTATAACAAATAAGTTACCTCTTATTTGTTTGATTATTTTGCTTTTTATTGAAACTGTATTCTTCATTTAAGGAGCCAAAGGAATTCCAATATATGTTTATAGGGTATGTCATAAATCAAAGATAAAACCATCATTTAGGAATACTAAAGCTTAAGGAAACTAAAATAGTTTATCTGTTGGAATCATAACTCACTGGCTATGTAAGAGCAGAGCTAATATCTGTATGAGGAGGCAAAAGGAGAGGAAAGAAGTCACTTAAGTCAAACATTAATAAAATTTACTTTGAAAAAGTCCTTGCTTTAAAAAAGTTTAATTCATTCTTTTCCCCCCAACTGTGTTATTATATTTTCTTGCAATCTATTAGCAATAAAAAATATGTATTTTGTCTTTCTTATACCTGTAAACAAAATGTATTTTAATTAAAATATTGTAATATTAAAAAAAACATAATCGTCCTTACAAGGGTTGGCTTTCCTCTGAAGAGGATGAATTTCAGAAGGAAATCTAAAAATGTAAAATCCCAAGTTATCAATAAAATGTATATGAAAAGAATAGTAAACATTTTAATCATTTCTGTAGTTCATATGGGAAGCTTCTCCATCTCACACATCTTCTGGTCCTTCCTGTTTTCGTTCACAGGGGGCATAGATCCTCACATTTTATCTGCATAAGATATCATGAATTTTCCTCTAATTTCTCTACTTCTTTTTCCTCTTCAAGATCACCACTCTTGCACTGGCCATACCACATGGTCACTTGAACAATTTAACTCTCCATTATCTTCTTTCCCATACTTTATCCTTTTATCTTGTCTTCCTCAACACGAGCTTGGATTTGTTATAAGGAATTTATTAAATGTTCCCTCTGTCTCCTTAGGAGCAGAGTTTCTAGGTTAAAGGAAGTTAAGTAATCTCACTCTATTTTCTTTAAGAATCCAGAGCAGATAGATCTCACCCTCATTCACTTTAAGAGGCCTACTATAAAAGAGAGAATTCAGTGAGTTCTGGCTCCAGTCTTTCTGACTTTCTTGGGAGCAGGTTGTTGGATCATTCTCTCAGACAATGAAGATCTGTTAGTTATTTTGAGACAGTTACTTTTAGAATTTGGAATACACCTATGAAGTAGAGTTAAAGTCTGATTCTGAGAGCTTTCCTCTTGAAGGGAGAAGAAGTGCACCTTAGGGGGCACTGTCCACTCTCTCTGACTTGGAAGCAGGGCATATGTCTGAGTCTCTCTGCCAAGAGATGCTGACAGTTATATCTGACAGTTGGCTTCAGGCAGCTTTTGGTTTTTCATAAATTACTTTAAGGAGTTCATTATAAATTTAAGGTTCATTGTTTAGCATAGTTTAGTAAAATAGAATTTAATTTTAGTTTAGTGAGAATAGTTTAAGGAGGCCTGTCTGACAGGCAAGAAGAAGATGCCAAGAAAGGAATTAATTTTAGGGGGCTTTTATTTAGAGATATTAGTATAAGGTTAAGAGATTTCCTGTGCTATTCCTAATTCCTAGTTTCTATCCTTCTATTTCCTCTCCCTACCTCTACAATAGAACAAATAAATAAGGGTTTTATCCAACTGCTTTGGGCCTTCCATCCACCACGTACTCATAAGTTTAACCCAGACAGTTTTAGTTTACCTTAACTGCTTAAGGACAATTTTTCTACTGCCTATAAATATTATTATCAACAACAATTCATCAATAACAGCTTAACAATAACAGCAATTATTTGGCCATAATAGATTATACCCATTTTCTACTTCCACCAGTTCTATTTACATAGTATTGAATAAAAATGTAGAAATTACAACATTGTGATACCTGGGTCCACTGCAAATTTACATTATATAATCTCAACTGGGTTCTCACTTTTTTGAAGAAATCCCTCTACATGTCCCTAATTGGTCACTCTCCTACTCATAACAAATTTAAAAATCATTTTCATCTTTTTTCAAATGTCTAACACATTCCCCCCTCTCTGTAACACTGTCCATTCCCTTTTGCCTAGGAATTTTGCCTTATATGTCACTGAAGAAAAATGAGGCCACTAAGGCTCTCTTCTTCCTTTCATTACTATTTACACCTTCCACCCTGACTCTGAGAACGAAACTGCCCTTTTTCTTGCCTCTAAAACACAAGTGATTCCACTCTATCCCATGTCCAGCAGATTGCTCTCCATTTTCTTATTATCTATTATGCCTATTCTCTCATTAATCTTCTCTCTTTTCCATCCTCAAAAATCTTCATTTGATCCAATTTTACCTTTTTCAATCACTCTACATTTCCTCCTCTGTTTGATGTTTAAATTTCCAGAGAAGGCAATTTCAAACTGGTGTCTCAACTTTTTCTTACCAATCTCTTATTCTCTTCTGTATGGCTTTTTTTTTAACATTTATTAATATACATTTTTAACATGGTTACCTGATTCATGCTCCTCCTATCCCCTTCACCCCCCCCCCCCGCAATCCCCCCACCCATGGTTGATGCGGGTTTCCAATAGTTTTCTCATGTGTCCTTGATCAAGACCAATTTCCAAATTGTTGGTAGTTGCATTGGTGTGGTAGTTTCGAGTCCACACCCTCAATCATGTCCACCCCGACCCATGCGTTCAAGCAGTTGTTTTTCTTTCTGTATGGCTTTTGATTTTATCATTCAACTGAAACTAATATCTTAATTCACAATGTGGATGGCCTTTTATTGGTTCTCCAACTTGACCTTTCTTCAGCCTTTGAAAATATAATCATCTTGTAATTCCTCCTTTTAATTTTTTAAAAATAAACTGCTCTTTCCTGGTTCTCCTTCCTGTTATAGTTAGTGTTAGTTTCAGTTGTTGGATGTTCATCCAGTTCACACCTGCTATCTCTTGTTGCTTCTTCTCACTCCCAGACTCTGTCCTAGGCCCTTTATTCTTTTTCCTCAAGATTATTTTGAATAGTGAATTCATCACAAGTTCTAAGGAATTCAATATCATCTATATGCACATGATTCATAGATCTATTCATGTAGCTCTAAATTCTCTCTTGACTTTAATTTTTTATCTCTAGCTTCTATTTTGATATTTCATACTAGATGTCCTAGAAACATCTTAAACTCATCACACAGTATTGACTCCAAGATGGAAGGTAAGGGTTTAAAAATGTATTATTATCAGGAAGTGGAAATGTGGAGGAGTGTTTGAACTTCATTTCATGGGCAGGTGTTGATATGTATATAGATATATCATATTTTGAAAGAATGACCATGCATTCACGGTCATCTGTGAGGTATTATATCCTTCCTAGAAGTACTAAGAATATGAGAGAGAGAGGTCTCAAATAAAAATGAGCTTGCTAATTATAAAGTAAAAGTTCTAGAGATTACAATGAAATGGACAGATAGATCTCAAGTAGGACCTTGTGCATGAGAAATGTGGATGAGGAAAGTCAAGAGCAACTTGGGGAAGGTGATATTTCTACTCCCTTGCTGACAATTTCATT
>NW_025395718.1:0-1746 GCF_016433145.1 Gracilinanus agilis | reverse complement strand
AGCTTGTAACATAGCTCCTCTTTCCCATTGCTAAGGTTGTTTTATTTCGTTTGTTGGTTTTGTTTTTGTTTTTTTTGGGTTTTCTTTGAAATTAAATGATAGCATTAAAAGGAAAAAAAGTGGCAAGGAAGAGCAAAACAAACTCTAAAGAAGACAACAATGTGAAAACAAGTATAAGCAAGGTCTCAAAGATTATGCAAAATGGACACAAGTCCAGCAAGAATTTCTAGAAGAATTAAAAGGAGAGGTCTAATCAATAATTTAACCTCAGAAAAGGAAATAGAGGAAACTACAAAGAAACAATAAAAAGAAAAAAAGAAAAAACCTCATCCTCATGGATTAACCAGACTATTTTATAACACTGTTTAAAGAGAAAAATGTCAATACTACACAATTTATCCTCAACAATTACAAAGGAATTACCTTACCAGATTCATTCTCCATGACAAAAAATATCTCTAATAGTTCATCTAGGAAAAGATAAATTGAAGACAGAGAATAAATTAATATGATTAATGAACACTTATTCAAATATTTTAAAGAAAATTCTCTATGAGTATAGAAATTTATCCAATCAATCATTCTTTATGGTCAATTTGGATTTAAATTAAGGATAGTTCAATATTGGAAAGCCAATAAAAATAATACATTAGCAAAATAATCAAAACTCACCACATTATCTCTCAATAATCAGAAAAACAGGCTATGAAAAAATATGTTCATTTTAAAAAATTCCCTCTTCAAAGATGTTTGAATTGTAATAATGTAAAATATGATTATTAGGAATCCCTGGTAAAGTTTCTGCAGATGTCTTTGGTTTTCATTCCACAAGTCTCTGGCAGATATTCTAGTGCTCTGACTCCAGTGCTGTGAGGGATCACACAATATAAACTTTTTACATCAATTAAAGACCCTTTTATTATTACAACTTTGGTAAGGTTATTTATTCAGGTTGACATAAGGATATATAATAGAGAAAAAACTGCCCAGAAGCATCTTGGCTTAAAATAAGAAATATAAGACTCAGACTCCCTAAAGCCATTTGCAAAGACAGGTGAATTCAGGACTCAGGAATGCTGCATATAATGTCACACTCATTTTTGATATATATTGGTTTTGGAGAAAGTTTTTTTCCTCTTTTCTCTTTTAAAAAAACATAATGGCGGGGGGGGGGGCGGCAGTGGCTGGACCCGAGCATCTGCAGGCGCTGCTCCCCCAAGGCCAAATTCCCAGCTCGCCCGGCTATGAGTAGGAAAAAGGGACTGAGAGCAGCAAGGGTGGCCCCGCCTTGCTGTGCCTCATGAGTTTCGTGGGGATTACCATTTGTGTGCTTTGAGGAAACATGAAGTCACAGTATCTTATGCCTACTGTAGCCGTACTGATGTTCCTAACATGGATCCCTTTCTCACTGAGTTGTAACAAAGCTCCCTGTGCTAGTGATGTGAGCAAATGCCTCATTCAGGTATGTGCCATCCACAAAATTACAGTGATACACCTCCCACCTCAAAGAGCACTGTAGAAGAGCTTCATGAACCAATCCCATCTCTGTTCCGTGTTCTAACAGAAGGAGGCACCCAGCTGAACTGGAACGTTGTTTCATTCCTGGTGGCTGAAGAACTTTCCCATCATGAGAATTTGGTCTCATTTTTAGAAACTGTGAACCAACCACACCACCAGAATGTGTCTGTTCCTAGCAACAATGTCCATTCACCATATTCCAAGGATAAAGAACACATGTGTACTGTG
>NW_025395717.1:0-2662 GCF_016433145.1 Gracilinanus agilis | reverse complement strand
ATGTCCATTCACCATATTCCAAGGATAAAGAACACATGTGTACTGTGGTATATTTTTATGACTGTATGTCAATACATCAGTGTACAATCTCTTGTGAATCCATGGGAGCATCTAAATACCGCTGGTTTCATAATGCCTGTTGCGAATGTATTGGACCAGAATGTATCGACTATGGCAGTAAAACTGTCAAATGTATGAATTGCATGTTTTGAAGAAGGAAAAGTTCTATGATAATAAAACACATATCAAAATCATCTTCATTAAAAAGAAAAAGATGGAAAGCTATTAGCTCTTGAAGTATACCTATTTTGTCAGAATGCAAGTAATTTGGAAAGAAGATATAAAGAATTTTAAGTACTTGTAACTTTTTAAAAAAACATTTGGGTAATGATTTTTTCCTATCATATTTTAAGTTTCCCTTTAATTTTTGGAAATCGTTGAGCATAATGATTCATATCGATTAGCTTGTTGTTAATTATCACTGAATTCTTGCCTTAAAATATATCTAAAAATCTCATTTGTGCAAGTATAATTGAAGAATACACTGAGATATCTCATACACATGTCAGAAGACCGATGCTCGTCTCTGCCAGTACCCCATAACCATTTATTTTGAAAATATTAGCAGACATCCAAAGAAAGTTTGGTTTACTTTGATAATTCTCATATTTAAGTTTCCCTTTTTAAAGCATTAGAATTATACCATTTGCAGAATGCTGAGTTTTTATATTTATGTACATCATAAATCCTGTTCTTTCCCTTCCCTTAAACTTATATTTGTACAAATGTTTTCTTAAAAACTAAACTGACACCTTTTACAATATAAATCTGAGATGAAATAAGATTATTGCAAGCATGTGGAATAGGAATGAAAACATTGATGTGTTTTAGTACACTAAATTGAGTGCCAGGCTAAGAAATATAGAATTTGTTTGAACTTAATTGGGATAACAAAACAACAGCTTGAATCAAGGTAAGGGAGAATGGAATAAACATTTATAAGGCATCTACCATGTGCTGGGCACTGTATGCTTTACAAATATTATCTTATTTGATCCTCACAACAACCCTGGAAGTAGGTTCTATTTTTTAAGTTGAGGAAACCAAGGCAAACAGAGGTGACTTGCCCAAGGTTATCCAGGTAGTTTATGTCTAAGGTCATATTTGAACTGGGGAGGAAGTGCCCAATAGGAGTGAACTGCTAAGAGTTTGGAGACTTGTTGGAAGATAGTAATAAGCCCACAAAGAGCAGAATAGAATAAAGCCCCAATTTTAATGTGAATGAGTAGAATCCGGGTAATGGAAAGAATAGGGCTAAAGAGAAAAAAAAATTTAATTGTCTCAAAAGGGAATGGCTTGAACATGTTTTGAAAAGAAAGGTGAAAGATATGATATAGGAAAACTGAGACCAGGGTACTTAAAATAATTTTATTGATCCAGAATCTTCTATTTAATCATTTTATATCTGAATCTAGCTTATATTATTCATCATTGTTATCTAGGGGGTGAGACACTTGATCAAATATCAAATTGTAATAATTAAAAGCCAGATTTTTATTTATAATCACTATAAAATTTAAGGTTTATGACTGGCCTATTTCCAAAGAATTTCTGAAGGTTTTGAAAGGAATCTTATGTAGGAACAAAGCAAAATCCCAAGTACATTCCAGAGTGTTTTTGTTGCTCTTTATGTAATATTCTGATAAAAAGCCAGAACATTATTTACATAAAATGTGCCTGCCCACATAAAGAAAATCTAAACCTTCAAAATAAATAAATGCAAATAAATCAGAGTGCAAACAAGACTATTAGCTATTCAAAATGCATAGCTTTCCTTTAGTAGGAAATTCCTTTATTGAATCTAAAATATGATTTGATTTAACATTTAGATTTTCTAGAATACATCTCTTCTGTTACATCTTCCTAATAAATTCATATTCACCTTAGATATATTTTGTATTAGTCACTTTCCTGAAAAGTAGTCTTAAATTCCTGTGCATATTTTTAAAAGATTCCATGTCTTAAGTAGTGTTTTCTGCTGATGCCAAGCATGTCATGCAATCTACATGGACTACAAAATATCAGCAATTGAAGGTAACTTTCTCTTTTATATTTTTTGGAGAGAGTTTATATTTAGGACACAGATTTTCATTTTTTAGGTAGCAATACTCTTCCCCTTCGTTTTGTATTCATCATTCCATCCTGTACCCTGTGTTACAACCCCAAAGCCTGTAATTGTAACCTTCATATATTTAAGAGTAAAACATGATTGCAATCAAGCTCTTTTTTAAAAGGTTTAATGGAATTGAATAGGTTTTCACCATGCACAGCTAATACTTGCAGCCTGAGGGACTGCTTTTACTGCAGATAGGAAAAAAATTTAAGGACATTTATGGCCATTTGCTATGTTTCAACTTCTTTCTTCTTCAGAGTAAAAATAAACATATAGAGAGATTCCTTTTTGTTAACAGTGTGCTTAATGTCATCTGTATTAATTTCACTTAAGCATATATATTTCTTATTTTAATATTCCTCACTTTTAGATATTTGATATGTTCATTTATAAATAACTGTTGGTTTTTAAATTTTTCCCCTGACTTATTCCAAATTGCTTTTGTTGATCCCCAACATTTTGATGGTGATTTCCTGTACCATAATTCAA
>NW_025395716.1:0-1300 GCF_016433145.1 Gracilinanus agilis | reverse complement strand
AAGGCTGGACTAGGTCACATGAGCCCTTGTCCAGAGGAAGGCCTTGATTAAATTAGTCTCTGGTGCTCTTGGCCAGGATGATAGGCCTAAAGAGGTCAGTCTTGGCTGGGCCCAGTTCATATCTTCTGTATGCCAAAAGTCACTTGTTTCTCAGTGTTAAGGGTGAGTGGAGACCAAACCATCCAAACATATGCCTTGGTAAACATCTCTGGAATGTCCGTCGCAAGGATTTTCTTGGTAGAGAGAAGTGGGCGATCTAAGACCAGTATTATGTACTTTGAAACAGAAAACCTGGTGATTGAAGAACTCTTATGAGCACACATATGGCATGTAGGGCTACATGGGTGTGGAGGAGCTGCCCAACTGAGGATGGGGCAGAAGCACCCAGGAGAGCAGTCTCCTTACAGTCTGGTTTGACAGTAAAGGCTGGACTGGGTCACATGAGCCCTTGTCCAGTGGTAGGCCTTGACTAAATTAGTCTCTGGTGCTCTTGGCCAGGATCACAGGCCTAAAGAGGTCAGTCTTAGATGGGCCCAGTCCACATCTCTTGTATGCCAAAAGTCACTTGTTTCTCAGTGTTAAGGGTGAGTGGGGACGAAACTATCCAAACATATGCCTTGGTAAACATCTCTGGAATGTCCATCGCAAGGATTTTCTTGGTAGAGAGAAGTGGGCGATGTAAGTCCAGTATTATGTACTTTGAAACAGACATCCTGGTGACTATAGAAACTCTGGTGAGGACTCTTGTGGCATGTCGGGGTATATGGTTGTAGAGGAGCTGCCCAGCTGAGGATGAGGAAGAAGCAGCCAGGAGGACAGTCTTCTTACAGTCTGGTCTGACAGTAAAAGCTGGACTGGGTCACCTGAGCCCTTGTCCAGTGGAAGGCCTTGACTAAATTAGTCTCTGGTGCTCTTGGCCAGGATCATAGGCCTAAAGAGCTCAGTCTTGGCTGGGCCCAGTCCAAATCTGCTCTATGCCAAAAGTCACTTGTTTCTCATTGTTAAGGGTGAGTGGGGACCAAACTATCCAAACATATGCCTTGGTAAACATCTCTGGAATGTACGTCGTAAGGATTTTCTTGGTAGAGAGAAGTGGGCGATCTAAGACCAGTATTATGTACTTTGAAACAGACATCCAGGTGATTAAAAACTCTTATGAGCACACATATGGCATGTAGGGCTACATGGATGTGGAGGAGCTGCCCAGCTGAGGATGGGGCAGAAGCACCCAGGAGGACAGTCTCCTTACAGTCTAGTCTGACAGTAAAGGCTGGACTAGGTCACATGAGCCCTTGTCCAG
>NW_025395715.1:0-1648 GCF_016433145.1 Gracilinanus agilis | reverse complement strand
GTTGCTTAGAACACTGGGAGGTTAAGCAATTTGCCTGAGGTCATCCAGCTGGCTTGCATCAGAGATAGAATTTAAACACAGATCTTCTTGGCTTCAAGGCCGATGCTATCAAATAATATAATATCTGTAAAGCTCTTAGCACACTGCCTGGCACATAATAGATACGGAAGAAATGTTCTTTGCCTTCTTTCTCCTCATCTACAACTTCTACGACTTCTTTTTTACAGATGAGGAAATGAAATTTAGAGAAATGATATATATCTGGCCAAAGATGAGTCACCATGAGACCGAGGACCACCCCCACCCCCCCAAGCCCAGGTGTTCTGATTCCTGTCCCAGTGTTCCCCCCCACACCACAACTTCCTCTCTGGTTGTTCTTCCCATTCAGTCCTTACTTTTTATTCAGTTGTGTCTGACTTCATGGTACCATTTGGAGTTTTCTTGGCAAAGATACTGGAATGGTTTGCCATTTTCTTCTCCAGTTCATTTTAAAGATGAGGAATTGAGGCAAATAAGGTTAAGTGACTTGGCCAGGGCAACACAGCTAGGAAGTATCCAAAGCCAGATTTTCTTTTCTCTTCAGAAGTTTCACACAACTCGTGCCTGCTATCCATTTTTATCCTCCTCTAGAATTCCTAGCTCTAACATAGTACAGATGCTAGAAAATATTGCATATGGTCAATTTAGGGGAGGTATAACTTTGGCAGGGGATTAGATGTACTTACCTCATTGGGTCTTTCCCAGTTTAATAATTTTATGTTTGTGTGAACAGGCATCTGAGGTTTTGACTCAGCTAAACATGATCATTCCTTAAGAAACCAGGCTTATACCAGGGCTTCTATGTGGCTCGGTGGATAGAGAGCCAGGCCCAGAGATGGGATGTCCTGAGTTCAAATGTGGCTTTAGATATTTCCTAGCTGTGGGTCCCTGGATAAATCATGTAAGCCTCATTGCCTAGCCCTTATCTCTCTTCTGCTTTGGAACCAAAACCTAGTATTGATTCTAAGACAGAAAATAGGGGTTTAAATAAACAAACAAACCAGGCTTGTCACACTGGGAGTAAAATGAGGGAAGAACTAAGAGAGACTATAAAATTGGCCATGAAATACAATTTTCTTGAGTCATTCTGTTCATTGCATGGAAGATTGAAGATAATTGACTGCAACTGAATATGTTCCTTCTCCAATTTACCACAGTACCGCATCTGATTTTACGAGGCAGCACAACCATGGGTACCTGTTTGAAGATGGATAAAGGAGGAGTTAGTCCTTTATGTGCCTAGCTTTGTATGAATTTAGATTTAGCGCTTGCAGGCAACTCAGGGGATATCACATGCCATCTTCATCCTACCTTCTTTTTTTATGGATGAGGAAACTGAAGAGTTGATGTGACTTGCCCAAGGTCATAAGGAGTAGTAAATTGAACTGGTACATCTAGGGTTGGAAGGGATCTCAGAAGACATCACAGGACATGCCACCAAGTCTTTTTCTTCTTTTTCTTGTTCTTCTTGTTCTTCTTGTTTCTTGTTCTTGTTCTCTTTCTTCTTCCTTTTCCTTCCTTCTTCCTTTTCCTTCCTTCTTCCTTTTCTTTCCTTCTTCCTTTTCCTTCCTTCCTTCCTTCCTTCCTTCCTTCCTTCCTTCCTTCCTTC
>NW_025395714.1:0-1192 GCF_016433145.1 Gracilinanus agilis | reverse complement strand
GGACACAGAGTGACTATTGTTAGTATATAACCCTCCACTGTGAATATTATTATCATGCCATTATTCCTGATACAATCACTATAGCCCTTCTCTACTTTCCCATGCAAGAACTTCCCTTACAACTATCCTGACTTTTTCTCCAGGGTGTCACTTTCAAGGCCAGACAGTGCTTGACTGAAATCCTTGCAATTAAAACTACCTCTTTGAAACACTTTTCTCCATCTGTACTCCTCCTGCCAATATCCTGGTTGATAGATCTCTTATTCCAACACATGACAGTCACAAATAAAATTATAATTTTTTAAAACCATACATTCCCCTTAAAAGAACTGGAAATTCAGCTTCTTGTAACCATGATGACAAACTACCTGAATAGAATGTTGGATATTAAATTTCTTGGGCATTTATAGAGGTTTCAGAAAAATCTAAAATTCCTATCAACTTTCCAAGATATCTGAGGGAAAGAGTGGCAAATGGCACACCACTCACCAATGGATGCTTTCAAGATGACTGACATCAATTTTTTTAAGGATTTTTAAGTACTTTGTTCCAAGATTGTGCTAAGCTCTTCTATTTAGCAAGACATTCGCTAAGCTATCCACTGATGAAAGGTCTGGAAGTTGGGATGTAAGATGAGCCAGGAAGTGTTCTACCTTAAATTTTGCCCACATCCCAATGGCCTTTCCCCTAATCACAGTGCCAGACTTCTGTTCTGGAGAACTTGTTATAATGCTTTCATTTTGTAATCTTTGATCCAAATGAAAAAAAAAAAAAAAACTCTGGGCTATTGTGTAACAGTTGAGTTACAATTCAGATTTGGTCATCATTTCAAAACTGTACATTCTACCTTTGTTGGCCAATGTTATTAATTTCATACCTTTCCTTTTAGCAATGCTGCCTTATGATTCCCTGGCAAGAAAGATAGCAGGCAGACTGGATGCAGTTGTTGCTTCATCTGAGTAAGAGAAATTTTTTTCTTTTAAAATGCTGGAGTTTGTTTTGTTTTGGCCAAGGGGGTAGAGAGAAACTCATTCTTTACCTATGTACCAAATTATAGCCATGCCCCATTATTTTCATTAAGGTTTCTTCATGCTTGGAAAGCTATTATGCATCTTCCATGGAACATTATTTATGCTACTATTTTTCCTTCTATGAAATGGGACACAGAGTGACTATTGTTAGTATATAACCC
>NW_025395713.1:0-2851 GCF_016433145.1 Gracilinanus agilis | reverse complement strand
TGTTAGGGACCAAGACTTTAAGAAAAGATAGTCACTCTTCTAAGAATAGATATCATTCACTCTTCTAAGATAAGATATTGATCATAGGCCCAGCCATGCTTGGAGACAGTAAGACGCCACCAGAGATTTTCTATGCTCCCTTTCCGCGTTCCTTTCCCCCTTAGTATCGGCCGACCCCCTTCTGCCCTCAGCGTATATATTCTTGTCATAGATCTCCAATAAACGAGCCTCGTATCCATCAAAACGACTCTGTCTTGCACGCGAGGTCTCCCCTCTTCTTCCCCTATGGGTAATTAGGTTGCCGTTTCCCCGGACCCCTCGGTTGTGTCCGGCTGGACCCGGACACATAGACAGGTTCACAATTTCATTACAAGAAAAGAAAACATGAGAAATGTATGACCAAATTCTCCAAACGGAACTGACTGACTCTTTAGATATTGGCTCAAAATTACATATAGGACTAAATCATGCTGTCAGCCACAACAGACATTCAGTAATTTTGGCCTGATTGACATGTTCAGTCCTTAAAAATTATTTGATACTGGTGCTTTGAACAATATTAAAAGTAACCTGATTAGTTAGCTTTTTAACAATATGTTATTTCTATTAAAATTTATTTATGCCAAGTACATATATACATAAGCCATACTTGCTCAGAAAATAGTTTGTCTTACCATACCAAATTAATTGTTTAGTAAAAGCAACACTAAAATAAGATACAAACTAAACTATAGAAATATAAAGGTAAAAAAACAAAATCCACACCACAGGTTTATCAGGGTTTGTAAACCTGGAAATGAATCCACTCACCATGTGTGGAAAAGAAATAAAAATATCAGCTAATATTAAATAAAATTCTAATTAATTATCCTATCATAAAACCCAAAATGATATTAAGAATGCTTACATGACAATTTCAGTTTCAAAATGATTTTAAATTAAAATTAAGAAATTCTCAAAATTTAAATAATATTCATTTTAAATTCAATTTTTAAAAATGAATTTCATTTCCCTTAAATTCAACATTCTCACTTCCCCCTTTAGGAGAATGAAATGATGAGGATCTAAAACAACATCTTTTAACTCACTTTAACTGCTTATTTAACAACCATAACCATGCTCAAATGGATTAGATGTGTAATGCAAAAGTTGCAAGAGAGGGTTTTGCTCTTGCAAGGGGCCAAGTGAAAATTTCTGGCAGTTGGAAACCTTAGAATTCTGAGAGGGTTCAGTTGGTCCCTGATGCTTGAGCAGAGCAGAAAGGATCAACCAGAGCTCTATTTTGGCTTTCGGTTTGCTTTGGTCTGTGTTTGTCTTTAGATAATTTGTACCTAGCTAATTTCTCTGGACCTCTCCCTGACCTTCTCCATATTATTTCCCTGTTTTCCCTGCCTGTTTTCCCGGGTCTCTGGGAGGCAGGGTGGCTTTTGGGCTTTCAGAGAAAAGACTTTGTGCGTTTAGTGTGTAAATAGAATAGCCAGATCCTATTAATAGTCAAAAATCTACCCAACCCAGGCGTGCTAATGATGTCACTCCCACCTCCCTTAGTGGGGAGGGGAGACGAGTTACCCACACGTGACAATAAGTAACAAATCAAGAATAAGGGACTGCCCTTTGGGCAGTCCAAATCAATGTAGAAACTGCCATTTGTCCATTTGAATTAGAGGTGGACCACAGGAAGTGATGAAAGACACGATCTCTTTAAGTAAGTTAGTGAACTTCCTGTGGGGGCAGTTGCCATCTGGAACTGGAAGAAGAAGCATCTCCTGAGACCACAGACAGCTTACACTCTGTATTGTCACGTGGGTAAGTTAGGCTGGCTTCCTTGGCCTAGCTGGGCCAATTCTAAACTCTGCCTATCTGGCTGTTGGGCCCTGTGGCTTACAGCTTCATTATTAAGCTTTATAACCTTCTCTCTCAGTCCAGGCTGGACTAGCCTCTACTTTTCTCTTTATTCCTACTTTTACCTACCGATTGTAAATAAACTCTTCAACCCGATGCTGACTTGGGTCTGATTTAATTACGGAATCAACCTAAATTGTTGATTCCTGGCGGCCACATATTTTAATATATATCTATAATACCTAAATTTTTATTCCTTACATTATGGAGACAAGGGAAGGAGGATTCTAGTCAGGGGCTGGACTACCTGGGAGAGGCCAATGGTACAATGAGAGAAACTTCTAAGACAAAAGGATGAAGATTTGATTATATCTACTAATTCTATCTAAGCTGAGATCATTGGGTACTTAAGGTTTATTGTTCAGCCTAAAACAAGGGTCAGTCTAGGACTTCCCCAAAGGTAAGTTCCCAAAGGACAAAGGCAAATTTGGGGGTTCCCTAAAACAAAGTTGTTCCTTCCCCCCTTTTGGTCAGAGTGATTCCACCTTGACCAAAACAAAAGGACAAAAGGGTGTGTGCCCAAGAGAGTCTGACCCTCTGTTACTAAAAATAGGAGACAAAGGGCATAAGTATGGACAATTGGCATCTAGTGGCACTTCCCATCTGTAGTGAGTCATTGACAGCCAGAAGACAGGCACTCTGCCTTTGGCAAAATCTTAATAAAAACCACCCCATTCCCCAAAGTCTGTTATGTCTTTCAAGTCTTGTAGGTCCAGATGTAGGCTTCAGTGTCCTCCTTCTTTTGTAGAATTCTCCTTTGCATAGATGTTAGGGACCAAGACTTTAAGAAAAGATAGTCACTCTTCTAAGAATAGATATCATTCACTCTTCTAAGATAAGATATTGATCATAGGCCCAGCCATGCTTGGAGACAGTAAGACGCCACCAGAGATTTTCTATGCTCCCTTTCCGCGTTCCTTTCCCCCTTAGTATCGGCCGACCCCCTTCT
>NW_025395712.1:0-1736 GCF_016433145.1 Gracilinanus agilis | reverse complement strand
TTCCTTCCTTCCTTCCTTCCTTCCTTCCTTCCTTCCTTCCTTCCTTCTTTCTTCATGACTTGTTGCCCAAGGTCAAAAAAGTAATAAATGTCAGAGGAAGGATTTGAACTCTGATTCTCCTAATGTGGAGCCAATGCTTTTTTTTTTTTTTTTTTAGATATAGTAGCATGCTGCTTCAAAATGGTCATAATTGAGGCTAAAGTTTCTCTTTGTTTTGAATAAATGTTTTTTGCCTTTTACTAAAAACAATTCCATCGTAATAGTCCAGTTAAGTAATTTCTTAACTATGTTAAATCATGTGATTAATTTAATCAAGTAAGAGATTATATAATTGTGCTGACTCTAAAACTAGTCACAACAGCATCTAGCAAAAATTAATATGAAGAAAAAAAATAATTTCCATTTTCCAAAAAATAACTTTTTAGCTTAGTTCAGCTCCAACTCAGGTTAATTATAATCACAGATATCAGGAAAAGGATTTCATTCAATTGCTGAATTTTCATGCAAAAAAAAGGACCTCCACAGATTTATCTTCTTTATGTTTAGATTTGGCCATGCCACTCCTAAGCTCAGAATCCCTTAGTGGCTCCCTTTTTCTGAAAATAAATTTCAATTTTTTTATCCTGGCCATCAAGGCCCTTCAAGATCTAGCCGTACCGTTATTTCTCAAGGTTCTTTAACACTTCTCCTAGTGCACACTGTGCTCCAAGAAAACTGGAAGTTTTTTCAGTCCCTTGCATATAGTTATGGGTTGGAAAATATTTAAAAAGTGGTTCTCCAGGTAAAAAAATGTCAGCAAGACATGTTTTATGGTTTAATCTGTATTATTGACATTTTCTCCATCATTTTCTCCAAGCTAGACAATCGACAAAAAAATTAATTAGCCCCTCATTTGTAGCATTTGCTGATTTTTGAGATTTAAGTGCTCATATTGAAAATTTAACTCTCTTGAAATTTGCTCTCCTAAATCCCAGCTAGATCCAGCTTATACCTGTTAGTATGTGTCTCATGCTTCCCTGCCTTCTTGCTTCAATTCATTCCATTCTCTACCCCTGGAATCTTTTCTCTCCTCCATCTCTACCTGGCGAAATGCTAATAATCCTTCAGGACTTAGCTTAAGAGTCACTCTTTTATAAAGCCTTCCTTAATCCCTACCAGTGAAAATGTTTTTCCTTTCTTGAGAGTTCTGATAGCAATTTGTAGTTCTCTTACTGTAGTCATCAGAGTCTGTTTTATATTTAACTTATTTGGGTAAATGTCATATTTTTTTTTTTTAGTTGGTACAAAAATGGCTAGAGTGTGGGATCTAGTCAGGGAGATCTGAGTTTAAATCTAGTTTCAGAAATTTATTAGCTGTATGATCCTGGGCAAATTTTTATCATTTATCTTCTTTTTGTCTCCATTTTCTCATCTGTAAAATGGGAATAATAATAGTACTAGAAGGTAGGTGCTCTCAGGATTCTTGTGATAATACAATAGGATAATAAAGGGCTTAGCGCAATGCCTGCCATATTTTTTTTTATAGTTGTCACATTTGTAGTTCTCATAAAGAGATAATCCACTAATTTGTCAGTGTCCAGCAGTTCATTCCAATCCAAAAAGCATTTATTAATCACTCAATATGAATACCATATGCTAGGCTCTAGAGATACAAAAAGCAAAATGAAAAAAAAAACAGGCCCTTTCCTAAAAAAAAAGCTTCTATTCTATTGAAAAAAATATAATAAACATGTAAC
>NW_025395711.1:0-1868 GCF_016433145.1 Gracilinanus agilis | reverse complement strand
CCCCATACCAAAGGGGGCTCAGCGCCCTCTCTAGTAGGGTGTAAAGGATGTAGAGGGGCAGATGGACAATAACCCACCTTACTGGCGATTAGAGTGTTTGGAGGAGAGCAGGGGAAGATGAGGCAAGAAAGATCAGCTGGTGCCAGATTGCAGGGGAGCCTTGAATGTCACACCTTGAATGGGTGGACATTTTCTTTATGAAATAGCATGACCCCCAAAAGCTCAATCTCCAGACTTGGAGTTCAAATGAGTTGGGTTCAAAACTCTCCTAAAACATTTAGTAGCTGGGTAACTCTGGGAAAATCAGTTAACCTCTCCTGGCTCCAATTTTCTCATCTGTAAAATGGGAATGATAAGACACACTTCACAGGATACCTGTGAGGATCAATCCAAAGAGAGGTGACATTGTTTGCAAACCTTTGTGCCCCTGGAAATGTTGGTGGTTATTACTCCAAAGGCAATGGCAAGGCTCTGCGGATGTTGGCAGGTGATCTCTAAGGTCACCTTAGCACAATGCTCTGATCTTACTGATGAGGAAACTGAGGCCCAGGGAGATCAAACAACATGTCTGAAGGCTTAAAAGGAGTAAATTCCAGAGCCAGGATGCTAGCCCAGGTCTCTGCTGTCAAAGACCCGTGCCCAGGACCAAGTCCTCATGTCCTTCTCAGAAAGGCCCTTTGGGTAGTTGATTTTCCTGGTGCAGTTGGAGGAGGATTCCTTTTCCAAACCTGATTTTTGGAGGACTGGACTGTGCCAAGGGAGCCAGGCCTGTGTGCCCCATGAGGCCATATCAGGAAACCCAAACAGCATCTGACATATGTACACAGACTTGGGGGCAGTATAGACTCACAAAGAACCAGAGAGAACTAGAATTACAGCATGGAGGGAAACAGTCCCTGAATGGATGTACTTTCCCACTCAAATATTTCTCTGGGTTCTGCTTAAATCCTTCCTGGGATGGGGAACTCCCTACTTCAGGAAACAACACAAACTGGATAGCTCATGGTTAGGAAGTTCAAGCTCTGAGTTCGAGTCATTGGGATTTCCTCTAACCTTTGCCCCTAGTTTTCCCTTCTTGGGACAAACACAGCTAGTCTGATGTTACGGAGGAAATAAGTGGCTTCCCTCCTGGGGGACTGTGAAGCACCCCCAGGGGCAGCCTGAGGTCCCCCTGAAGACATGGGGGGTAGTTATGCTGGCAAAGCAGAGCCCAAGATCATTGTAACAGAGCAGAAGGACTTAGATGAGGAGCCCAGGGACAGACTGTCAGGACATGTCTGAGAACCAGCCTTGCTACACCAGAGACAGCAGCCAGCATCATATTCTGGCCCAGCAATGCTCAAAGACAGCTTGACAAGGTATGGAGAGAGGTGGGAAATCTCTCCCAGTTAAGGAAGTTATGAATCTATGAATGAATGGAGCAAAGTGGGGGCCCGGGGAGGGGGTTTGGGATGTTTCATCCCCAGAGACTGGCCAGGGCAGAGCTTATAATTCCATCAGTCTATTTCTCTGTACAAAGCTTGGGTCCCAAGAACTTTATAGAAAGTAGCCACTGGACTGTCCTCAGTCCGCAGGTTACATATTAATTGTTGCCTATTGGCCCTTCTGCCCTCCTGCCCTGAGAAGGGCTGGGAACCCTTTCCCAGGAGAGCAGCTCCTCCAGAATAGAGGTTCTCTCTTTCCATGGGCAGATACTCCCCCCCACCAAGGCAGCTTTGCTTCCAGCCCTTTCACCCTCCTCCAGCAGGAGAGTTTGGCTATTGGCTGGCACAGGGGGCTGAGAAGGGTCATTCGTGAGGATGGGTCTCACGTCCTCCAGACAAGGAAGAACCCAGGGCTCAGCTGCACAGAATCCAGAGACTCAGTCA
>NW_025395710.1:0-7737 GCF_016433145.1 Gracilinanus agilis | reverse complement strand
GTAGATTTTTGACTATGAATGGGCTACAGTTAATTTCATTTACACAATCCCCCCTGATGATCATTGGGTACCTAGTTACCCCAAGTGATCATTTTACTTAATCATCTTATACCCACAAAGGTCTTCTAATTACAATAGTTAGAAGTAAGAAGGGGAAATGAAAAAGAAAGAAGGCAAAACCAATGTTTTGCTAAGCACATTGACAAGAAACCAATTGGGGGCAGTCCCCTATTGGTATAACGTGTACATTTAAAATAGCTGTTAAAGATCCATCAGTCCAATCAGTTGTATCCAAAGTTCATTCTGGAGTGCTGGATACAACAAACTCATCAGTTCAATCAATTGCAACCCAAAAGTTCATTCTGGATCTCTCGATTAAATGTAGATTCTTCAGGCATGTCTCTGCAAACAGTTCATTCTCTGGATTAAGGAATCAGCAAGTTTCTTTTCTCTGAGAAATTTTCTTGAACAAAGTTAAAAAATTAAATCTTGGAAATAATAAAAATACAATTAAATCTTGGAGTTTATAAAAATACAATCCCCCCTGATGTGGGTATTTAAAAAAGAAATACCCATATCAGCTCAGATATATGGTTGAGTTATGGGGTTGTGTGAGTAAATTCAAAAGAAAATAGAAAAAAAATCAAATAGAAAAAAATTGGAACTTTGGAAAAAGAAAATATTAAAATCAGAATCAAAATATCAAAAGCTATGTATAAAAAAATTTTGAATAAACAAAATAAATTTATAACAGGCCCTTGTATTAGGGTCCAATTAATATAATTTCCATCCTACTAGTTTGTAGGACACAATGCAGTAATACGGCACTTACCATTTGCAGCCAAGACTACAGGAAGTTGCCATTCTATAAGAGAGAAAAAAGAATCAGATTTATATGCAAGGAAAGTGTCTGTCATTCCCTTCATTCTCAGGAATATATGGGTGAGCCAGATGATAGCCAACCTGCGGTACCTGACTGGCAGTGTAGTTCGAAGAGTCCTACATCTTAACATATGTTAAGTGTCACAACTGAGTTACACTGAGTTCAAGTCCTTATTGTTAGCGTGGGACTACCTTAATCCCACCTGTATTTATATGATCTCTTTGACTTTGTGCTCCTTGGCACTGTGCAAATGTTTTCGTCAATCCCATTGGATTAGTTGGTCAGTCTCCATGACCTTGTGCTTTCTTAGCACTATTAAGGGCTCTTGTGTTCCCTTCTCCTGGAATCAGACAGAATCATTAATCACAGTCCCATAGTAATATATGGCAAGTTCCCAAAGTCTTAAGACCTTGTGAGTAAGCAGTAATATTGCAGCAAATACATATATGTTAAAATTATGGCACTGCAAAAATAATAAAAAATTAAATGATTATATGTACTTGAGTACATGAAATGAGAAAAAGGAAAAAATCAATTGTTCTATTAAAAGATAATAGGAAAATCAATAAGGAAATTAAAATAAATTCAGGGAAAGAATCAAGACAAACCAATGTGATTCCAAAATTAGCATCCATTAGTCTATGAACTGTTATCTCCGATGCAGGTAACAGGAAACAGTCAATCAGGTTCAATAGAAGATGCTTTCTTCACATGTGAGCAATGAATCCAAGAGTCCTTTTCTCCAATTTTTATAGCTGTTGGAGTAAATAAAATTTCAAATGGGCCATCTCATGAAGGCTGGGTTGCCCCAGTGCGCTGGAAGTTCTTTATATACACTTTGTCTCCTGGGTTCAGGTCATGAAGTGAAAAGTCTATTGGTCCTGCTTGTACTGCAGTTCCAGATTCATGGAGTTCATGCAGTCTATGTTGCAATTCCTGTATTAGGAAGTATCTCCTAAAAGTGATGTATATGCAGGAGAAACTTAGCCTGTATAGGCGGATGTCCAAAAAGCATCTCATATGGTGAGATGTGTAAATCTCCCCTAGGTCTGCTTCTAAGATAAAATAGAGCTAGAGGGAGAATTTCAGGCCATTTTAGATGTGTCTCAGTACATAATTTGCCAATCATAGTTTTAAGTTCTCTGTTCATCCTTTCAACTTGGCCTGAGCTTTGGGGGTGATAAGGTACATGGAATTTTGGAGTTATCCCCAAACAGGAATATATTTCAGATAAAACTGAATCAGTAAAGTGACTCCCCCTGTCAATACGTGTAGGCAGACCAAAACGAGGAATGATTTCTTGTAAAAGCACTTGGCAACAAAGGCCAATGTGGTTCGGGCCGTGGGAAACGCTTCCGGCCACCTGGTCAAATGATCCACTATGACTAGACAGAATTTATATTGTCCAGCCTTTGGCATTGATATAAAATCAATTTGTAGGTGCTCAAAAGGTGTGTATGCCAATGGACACCCACCAAAAGCCTTGCCATGAAAGGCGTGTTGGTTATATGCTTGGCAGGTAGGGCAAGCTGCACACACTTTAGAGGTTATAGTGGTTATGCCAGGAGCTATCCATACTCGCTTAACAGAGTCCACGATGCCCTGGGTACCAAAATGACCATTTTTATGAATAGATTGGCAAATTTGGCAACAAAAGTGTCTAGGGAGCAAGGGTTTTCCTTCAGAGGACACCCATACTCCATTTATCTGTTTAGCTTTAAATTTCTGCTTCCATTTTGTTACTTCCTTCTCATCATAGGAAAGTGATAAATTTGAGTCATCAGTGGTTGTTAATGTTAAAATTAATTCAGGCCCTTCTATAGTTGCTAGCTTTGCAGCAGTATCTGCCCGGTCATTTCCCTTAGAGACAGGGTCAGTGCCACCTGTATGGGCAGAGCAATGAACTACAACTAGGGCTTTGGGTAGCTGGAGAGCAGAAAGAACTTCATTAATAATTTTTGCATTAGCTATAGATTTTCCAGCTGAGGTTAAAAATCCTCTCTGGAGCCATAACATACCCATCGCATGACATATTCTAAATGCATATCGAGAATCTGTATAAATTGTTGCCCTTTTATCTTTGGCAATTATACATGCATGTTTTAGAGCTATGAGTTCTGCACCTTGAGCACTTAGATTTGAGGGCAGTGAAGCTGACCATACAGTGTCAAATTCTGTGAGTACAGCAGCTCCAGTGTAGTGTATGCCATCCCTCATAAAAGAAGAACCATCAGTAAATAAAACTAGATCAGGACTCTCTAAAGGAGTGTCCAGGAGATTGTCTTGAGGCTTTTCAGCCATAGACACTAGTGTTTCACAATTATGTAAAGGTTCTTCTGAAACTGGTAAATAAGGAAGCAAGGTGGCAGGATTAAGAGTTGTACGTTTTAAAGTAATATTTTCATTATTTAGCAAGGTTATTTCATACCTTGTAATTCTCTGATCAGAAAATGCCTGTGTTCTATGTCTTAGCAGTAATGCTTCCACCTCATGTGGGCACATAATTGTTAATGGGCATCCCAATACTAGATCAACAGTTTTTGTCACTAACAGAGCTGTGGCAGCTATGCCTCTAAGACATGGCGGTGCACCTGCAGCTATTAGGTCCAGCTAAGCTGAATAATAAGCAATTGGATGCTGGTAAGGTCCCAAAGTTTGGGTTAAAACGCCTGAAGCTACTCCTCTACACTCATGTACATATAAGGTAAATGGCTTGTTATAATCTGGGATGCCTAGAGCAGGAGCAGACAAAATAGCTTGTTTTAAATTCGATAGAGCTAGCTTGTGCTCTGGCTCTAATTTAAGTGGCTCAGGGACTGAATCTTTTGTTAGTGCTATAAGGGGTTTAGTAATTTCCCCATTTGCAAGGGATCCACTGTCTGCAAAAACCTGTTGCTCCTGAGATTGCTCTTAAGTATTTTTTAGTGGTAGGATTGCTCAATTTTTGAATATTTTCAGTGTGCTTAGGGGATATATAGCAGGCACCAGCTGTCAAGATGAACCCCAAATATTCTACTCTGGGGAGACACCACTGAACTTTTCCTTTTGATATCTTATGTCCTCTTTTATGTAATTCTAAAAGAAGATGTTTACTATCCTCTTGGCATGTTTTAGCATCTGGTGAAGCTAGGAGCAAGTCACCCACATATTTAATTAATTTACTATTTTTAAATGTTATATTATCTGTATCTTGGCTCAAAATCTGTGCAAAAATGGATGAACTTTCACAATATCCCTGGGGAAGATGTGTCCAGGACCACTGAGAATTATTCCAGGTAAAGGCAAATATATGTCTGGAATTCTCATGAATAGGAATTGAGAAAAAGGCTGGGCACAGGTCCACGACCGTAAAGTAAGTGGCTGTACTAGGAATAGAAAAAATAATTGTGTTTGGGTTTGAAACCACAGGGTGTCTCTTTATAACATGATTGTTTATAGACCTTAAATCTTGAACAAATTGAAATTGGGGTTTTCCAACTGGGCCTAATTTTGGCTTCTTAACAGGTAGAATAGGCGTATTATATTCTGACTTGCATGGGATTATTATTCCTTGCTCAATTAATGAATTTATCACTGGGGTGATTCCCTCAATGGCTTCTTTTGATAAGCGGTACTGAGGAATGGAGGGAGCTGGTCCTCCTCTTGTTCTAATCTGAACAGGAACAGCTGATTTAAGTAGGCCTACATCAGTAGAGGATGTGGCCCAGAGAGACTCTGGGATATCATCTGGGATTTCAAAAGTGGGAGGCTCCTTTACTTCCTGCTCTTCTAAAAGAAGCACAGGGAGCAAGTTTAAAGAGTCCTCTGGCAATTCCAGTGACATAGAACCATCTGGATTGCAAATTATTGTGGCTTTAAGTTTACATAATAGATCCCTTCCCAGTAAATTTGTGGGGGATCCAGGCATTAAAAGAAAGGAGTGTTCGATTGATAAAGGTCCAAGACTTGCCATATGAGGAGAAAGTTTTGGGACCTTTTGAGGTGTTCCTGATATCCCTACTATGTTTAGAGAGCCAATAGAATTACAATTTACATCTGGCTTGCTCACCAGTACTGATCTTGAAGCTCCAGTGTCCAGCAAACAATCATAATATGAATTTCCCACTTTTAGGGTTACTTGAGGTTCTTTACTATTTGGGGGGCAATGTATGGGGATAGTAAGCATTAAAACATCAGGGTCTGGAAAGTCAAAGGTTTCCCTTTTTGATTCCGAAGTCTTCCCCCCCCCCCACGCACCTTCATAAAGATGCTTGGGCTCCATGGTCCACCCCCCCAGGGGCATTAGCACCCTGATTAGTTTGGGGGCGAGCTCCACTTAAGATATACTGTTGTGGGGTCATTTGGTATAAGTTATCATCATCTCGGAATTTATTTCTAGCATTTCTATCATACCTAAAATTACTATTCCTAGAATTATCATTTTTATTATTTGTATTCCTATAGTTATCTTTCTGTTGGATATTATTTCTGATTAATCTTAAGAGATTTCTACAGTCCATCATCTTATGGCCCTTCTTTGTACAGAAATGACAGATAACAGACTGATAGATTCTTGGAGAGGGGCTACAATCTCTCCTTTATTTTTTAGTTTTTCTTTTAGCATTTTGATTTCTGCTTTTAAAGTATCCATTGAGTCAGTATCATCCCCATGTTCTTGTGCTTGGCCTCTAAAAACATAGGATGCTACCTTCCTCAATTCCCCAAGATCCAGAGTTTCCCAGGTTGGGCAGTTAGTTTTAAAATAGACTCTGACTACTTTACAGGAATTTTTTACAAATTGTCTACATATATGTTTAATATCCCATTCCATGACTAAATCAAGGCCCAAATATATTTCTGCAACCTCAATCAGCCTGTCCATGAAATGGGAGGGAGTTTCATTGGTATGCTCTTTAGTTCCCTCGAATTTTTCCCAGGTGTCTTGTGTGTCAGCACAGGTTTTTACAGCTATCAATAATGCCGCCCTGCCATCATGCAATTTTTAAATATCTGCTGCAGAATTGTAATTCCATTTTGGATCCTTGAGAGGCCAGTTAGGTACGTCTTTACCTTTATTACGATTGGCCCGAGTAATGATCCTCTCTTTCTCACCAACTGTCAGAAGTTCATCTAAAACATTTTCAACGTCCTGCCAGCTAGGGTCATAAGTTTGGAATATATTGCCTAATTTTCTTAAAACTATAAATAATTTTTTTTCAAAAGTGGGCATTTTTTTTAAAAATCCAGCTAAATCCTCAGGGCTGAAGGGAGTAAAGTGTCTTACAGACACCAAGTCTCCTTCAGTATTAAAAGTGGGTACTTCTCGTAAAGGAAATAGCGCTGCATTATCTTGAGTTCCTGTCTCTGTCTGAGTAGCAGCAGAGAGGGTGGGGGCTGCAGCAGCAGCCTGGGACTGTCTGTAGGAGGGGCTGAGGGGTGGGGTGGAGGGGCTGAGGATGAGGTGGTAAGGGTTGAGTGGAGGGTGTGTCAGGATCATCCCCAAGTAGGGATGATGAGGAGGAAGTATGTGGAAATAAGTTTCTCTTTTGTTGGAACCTCCTCATACATTTTTTCCTTTTTAAATGCTTGGCAAGGTTCTTTACATAAGCCAGCAGTTGCTCTTGGCCCTCCTCCATTTTCCCTTCCAATTTACTCAATCTAGAGTTAGTGGCATCCAGCTTCTCTGGTAGTTTCTTTTGGGAGATGTAAAGATAAATCATTCCCCCTATGATCATAAGTATCATACTTATATACAGTGTAAGAAATATCCCTTGAAATGCACTTTGTGGGAACATTGTCCCGAAAAAAGTCACTCCTATAAATTTGATCCAGTTTTTGAAAGTCTGAATTCCATTCATTAAGTCATTAAAGGGTTGAAACCACATTTTTGATTAATTCTACCTATTGCTTACTCTTATCAGTAGATGCCATTAATGAGTAGGTACTTTCTTCCTAAGGGTTGGGCTACCGTTCTATTATTTTTTGATTAAGAGAAAACAAGACTATAGCCTGAGGTTAAATTCTAAAGATTAGGTTCTAAGGATAGACAGAGTTTCTAGCCTGGGGCAATCGGGAGTGTCTTTCAAAAGCTATGTGCCTTTTGCTTTTTGAAAAAGGGCTGCTTAATTCTATCTGTCCCCACCAGTCTTAGCTTCTACCTAAGACTTTAAAACTAGAGCCATGTGTAGTTTTGAAATAAAACAGAAAACAAGGCTAAGGCCTAATTGTAGCCTAAAAATTTACTCTCCCTAAAAAAAAAAAACCTACTAATATTCTGAGTCTAGTACCTACTGCTTTTGTGAGGCACGGGGCTTTTTTAAACCTTATTCAGGTGTGTCCCTGGCCTAGTGGCCTAACTAAGAGACCAAGCAATCTGCTAGGCCTAGTAAGGCAACTAAAAAAAAAAAATGGGATTTTTATTTCAGGTGAAACTAAAAGCCAGCTAATTGGGTTATTTGTTCCCTAAGGCAAGGAAAATAGCCTCCCAGATGAATTTTTTTTTTAGGGCCCTGATTTGATCTTACCAGTCTGGCAGCTTTATATTAATCGTAGTTCCAAAGCAAGCTGTGAGAAGGCTGACTTAGGGGGATGGTTATAAAGTAAAGAAGAATTCAAGAAAATTTCAGAAGATTGAGGAAGTTCGAGACTGAAACATGGTTGCCAAATAATTGTAAGAGGGAGAATTTTAGGTATTTTATAAATATATATTTAAAGTGTGGCCACCAGGAATCAACCATTCAGATTGATCCCATAATTAAAATAGACCCAAGTCAGCATCCAGTTTAAGGTAGTTTATTTATAATTAGGAAGGTAAAAAGGTAGGTAAATAGGGAGAGGCTGGTCCAGGCCTGGAGAGGCCTGGATGGAGAGAGAGG
>NW_025395709.1:0-5439 GCF_016433145.1 Gracilinanus agilis | reverse complement strand
TATATACATATAGTGCTTACTGCAGGAACTATATACTAGGTCCTTTATAATTATTATTTCATTTGATCCTCACAATGACCCAGGGAGGTAGGTACTATTATTATCCTCACTTTACAGATAAGGAACCAAAGATTCTTTTTTTAAAAGGAAGGGTATTAAATGACTTGTCCAGGGTCACATAAAAAGTAAATATCTGAGACTGCATGTAAACTTAGATAATCCTGACTCCAACTAGGGAGATTTATCCATTGTGCCACCTAAATACCTCTTGGATTCTCTGTTTCTTTTTCTGTTTCTCTTATATCTATATTGTTTGAGTGCATAAGTCTTTTTATCTATCATCTATGTGATTCCAATAAAATCTTAATTTACCAACTGATTCTCTCCTATTTTAATTATATCTACTATTGTCCTAGGATGTAATATTTATTATTTACTGTAATGAAATTATAGTACTAGGAATCCACTCTAGAATATGCCTCATGTAGTATTAACTCTAGCTAGTAATACCAAGAATGAAAGGCTTCAAGTAAGAGAGAAGTGGCAGACTTTATCTGTCATCTGAGGACCATTTTAGCTAGATAAGAGATAGTCAACAGCAGATTGGTTGTAGCATTATGATCTTTTTTCTTGAAATTATATGCTAGTGATAAAAGAACTTTTGATCTGCTTTAATTAATAGAATAACTACACTGAAGCAATTACCCTTCTTTGAAGTATCAAAAAATGAAATATGTAAAAATGTATCTGATTTGCCCTAAGAATTCTACCTATGCTGATGATATAGTCTTATGAAACTATAAGAATTTCATGATTCTCATAGTCTTACACAAAATACAGAATATATAGTCCTAATGGGTATAAATAAATGCAATTGATATATATATATATATACATGTATAGATATATCATGATCTTGTTTAATATTCATTAGGTCTCCCTTGGATCTTTAACAGATAATTACTTAAAGATATAAGAAAACTTCTATATAGATTTCACACATCCAATATGGTCCTAAGCCTTGGCCTGGGAATAGTTTTCAAATGAGTTTCCACTGTATTATTTTCCTTTTCCTTTTAGGAGATGAAACCAATATTCCTTTTTATTATTCACAATTTATTAGGAACTTGTATGCAAAATAGCAAATATGAATAACTACATTAATAGCTATAAATACTTTTAAAATGATATTCAAACTATCCTTAATTAAAATAGCTTTTCATTTATCCTACCTATGTCTTTTTTTTTTATTTTTTTTTATTTTTTATTTTTTTTATTTTTTACATTTATTAATATTCATTTTTAACATGGTTACATGATTCATGCTCCTCCTTTCCCCTTCAACCCCCCCCCCCGCATCCCCCCTACCCATGCGCATTTCCACTAGTTTTGTCATGTGTCCTTGATCAAGACCAATTTCCAAATTGTTGGTAGTTGCATTGGTGTGGTAGTTTCGAGTCTACACCCTCAATCATGTCCACCCCGACCCATGCGTTCATGCAGTTGTTTTTCCTATATGTTTCCTCTCCTGCAGTCCCTCCTCTGAATGTGGGTAGCATCTTTACCATAAATCCCTCAGAATTGTCCTGGGTCATTGCATTGCTGCTGGTTCAGAGGTCCATTACATTCGATTTTACCACAGAATGTCAGTCTCTGTGTATAGAGTTCTTCTGGCTCTGCTCCTTTCGCTCCCTATGTCTTTTTTCATTGTTTTTGTATTACTATTCTCATTGTCATGTTTGTATATATTTCTCCCCTTTCATATAGTTATATAAAATTTGTACACCAATTTTATAATGTACCATGGACATATAGATTGCTTCCAGTTTTGTATAATTACAAAAATTTCTCTTGTAGATAGCTTTTTCCTTTTAGATGATACTTTTTAAATGCCATAGTTCCAATAATTATAATTCTTGATTATTTTTTGGTTTTAAAAACCTATTTCCAGATTTCTCTCCAAAATGATTCTATCAGCTTTTGATTTCATCAGTAAAAATGTGATTGTACTTGTTTCTCTGAAATCTCAGCAGGTTTCAGGTTTGTAGCTTTTGTGTATTTTTTGACAATTTGGGGGAGAATTAGATGTAGCTCATACTTGTTTTTAATTGTATTTATTAAGTAGGTGGTAACCTTTTAAAGTGACTATAATTTATGTCAAATTTTGAAGTTAAATTTTTTTCCATTGGATACTTGTAGAATAGAGAATAGGCATCTCTACTAAAAAATGTGTGTATATGTGTGTACAAAATTATGTCATGTGGGGCAGCTGGGTAGCTCAGTGGTTTGAGAGCCAGGCCTAGAGACAGGAGGTCCTAGGTTCAAATCCGGCCTCAGACACTTCCCAGCTGTGTGACCCTGGGCAAGTCACTTGACCCCCATTGCCTACCCTTACCAATCTTCCACCTATAAGTCAATACTCAGAAGTTAAGGGTTTAAAATTAAAAAAAAAATTATGTCATGTATTTATTGGTGCATTTGTCACAAACATTTTCTTCATATTTAATTTTTGTATCAGAAACTTGTTTCTGTTATATAGGTTTTTGTCATTTTCATGTGGTCAAATGTTCTTATCCTCAGTAATTATTTTAAATATTTTATTTTTTGCTCAATATACAAAAATTCATCTCTCACAGATGAGACAGCTCAGCAGATATGTATATTCTCCTCTAATATTTATAGTTCCCTTTTAAGTTCAGAGCTATGATCCATCTGAAATTTATCATGGCATATGATGTGAAGTGAGGCCAGTAAAATCTTAATATGCTTTAATATTATTTTGAATTTGAGGAAAGAGGCTTCACATTTGTTAAAATGGTTAATAGATATGTCCTGGTCAAATTATGGTGTAATGCTATATTTATTCAAGAGTATAACTTTCAGAGATGCAGTATGCTATATCAGAAAGAATAATAAATTTGGGCTCAACACCTAGATCCAATACTTACTAGTCATATGATTTGTAATTTAAGTAATTAAATCACTTAAATCTAAATTTAATCAGATTAATGGGAGTTTTGGGGGAGAGATAAAACTTTCAAAGCCTACATAAAAGTGAATAAGCAATTCTTAAAAACCTAACTATTTTCCAGTCTCTGCTAAATAGAAAAGCATGAAGAATGATAGTCTCTGCTTTCAAAGAGCTTACCTTATAAGGTGGGAAGACAGCACATAAAAGGAAGTTATAAAGGTAGAACACAATAGGAAACAAAGACACCAACATTAGCTCCAGGGGCTTACAAGGATCATGATAGAGAAAGCCCAAAGTACAGCTTGAAGAAGAATGAATTATTTCTAATATAAGTGCTAACATTAAATGAAAGTTCTTGGATCCCAGTGGGGGAGGCAGCAAGGAGTGTGTAGGGAGGTACTTGTAATGTGCGATGGACTGAGCCATCAAGGTAAAGAGCTAGGAATTGATGGAGGAAGTCCAAGTATTTCCTAGATAGGAATATGCTTCTGGTCAAAATCCTTTCGAAACTTAAAATGATTTGGAAATACAAATTGTTATTTTTATAGAAAAAATATCATAAAACAATATCTTTATAAGAAACAATTGTAGTCACAGCAGCTATCTCCATGTTTGAAGTTGAGTAAAAAAGAAGGAATTCATTAATGGCACATCAGTAGAGGTCTAGTTGACTGGATAGTGAAACCTATCCAATCAGCTGTGCTACCAGATGGTTATACACATATTTGGAAAAGCAGAAGTATTATTTGGAAAGAGCTCATTTAATATTTAGCTAAATAATTTAATTTAATATTTCATTAAATATTTATTTGAATGTTTTATTAAAAGATTAAACTGTCATTCAGTATTGATTGTATATAAAACAACCTACCATTTAAGACAGGAAAGGCATTAAGACAGGAAAGCAGAAAGCAAAGTGGTTGAGTGGTAATGATGTTAGAGAACTAGATTTGAATCCTACTTTTGCTACTTAATCAATGAGCATTTTTAAAATGCCTACTGTGTGCCAGACATTGCACTAGATGCACGTGTCTCTCCAAGATTTATCCAAAATGAGAAAATTGGACTCTATTTACTCTCAGCTCTAAATCTTTGCTAGCATGACAAACTGAAATCCTCTTTAGTTATTCCTATCACCCTTTTAAAGGCTCCATGTCCAATCAGCTGTGAAGACTTTACCAACAAGAGTATATAAAAGCATGAATGTGTACCTCCCCACTCCAATGAAAAAGACTGATGCTTCAGAAACATGTCATTAGATGAAACAACATTATTGGTAATGAATAACTCCAGTAGAATAATATTGTAATTTATATCCCAGGCATACAGTCAAATGATTATATGACAGAATTTTTTCAACATGATGGTGGACCTTAGTAATTTTCAAGTAATATCTTTATTGCATTGTTAGTTGGTACTCTAACATGCAGGTTAAAGCTAAACAAGTTATTGTTTTAATATGATTCCTTTATGCATCAGAAACTTGAATATTCATATACCATAGAAAGAGATAATTTATCTCAACAATTTTTCCCTTAGGCATGATATCATTTCATAATAACATATAAGTATCTTTTATTTTATAATTATATGACTTGTATTTTATTTCTTATGAGGAATAGTTATAGCTAGATTCTTTCATGAAAATTCACTTCCCCCTTACTTTTTAACTAAGCAACAAATTAATTAATTTAAGATTGGGTTTTTAATATAAATTACTTAGACATATATTAATATGTACATACATATGCACATTAAACAAATATGTCTTATTCATGGCAATGTAGTTTTATAGCATTTTAATTCAGTCTTCTGTTGTAGTTTTCAAAAATTCTGTCAGTCCAGAGTTGAAATTTTGAAACAATTTTTAGTGAAACATATAGACAGCTGCTCTGGGTTTTACACAATTAAAAAGAAAATCTAAAACATGCTTTTCACTTTAATGGTAAAAGCCATCCCTGCTCCATCAGTACCTTTTCTACTGCCTGAACCTATGAAACACTAAATTGGCTAAACTTTTGAATTTGACACTTTCCATATGTCTATTTCTCAGGAGGGAAGAAATTTCTCCTGGATAATATAAAAAAATATTTTATAAAATGCAAAATGGATAGCTGGTATGCATGGACATTCTATGTGTTTACTCAAAATTACCTATTTTCAGCTCCTACCATCATCAAAATAATTTCCTTTTAACCTTGTTTCTCTATTCATAGCCAAATGGAAGTGTCTTTGATAACTGAACTCATGTTCTTTCTTGCACTTAGGCTATTGGAGGCAACTTATAAATCAGTACAAAAATCAGGTTCAATGTTGGGAGAAAATTCTCTTCTCAAACAATTCACTGAGCATTTAACAAAAGGGGATCTACTTTGCTCCAACACAGTAAGCATATGTTGTAAGAATATAGTGGCCTTTAGCTTCTCTGCACATAATGCCTTTCATCTCAGGATATATATATATATATA
>NW_025395708.1:0-1648 GCF_016433145.1 Gracilinanus agilis | reverse complement strand
GTTGCTTAGAACACTGGGAGGTTAAGCAATTTGCCTGAGGTCATCCAACTGGCTTGCATCAGAGATAGAATTTAAACACAGATCTTCTTGGCTTCAAGGCCGATGCTATCAAATAATATAATATCTGTAAAGCTCTTAGCACACTGCCTGGCACATAATAGATACGGAAGAAATGTTCTTTGCCTTCTTTCTCCTCATCTACAACTTCTACGACTTCTTTTTTACAGATGAGGAAATGAAATTTAGAGAAATGATATATATCTGGCCAAAGATGAGTCACCATGAGACCGAGGACCACCCCCACCCCCCCAAGCCCAGGTGTTCTGATTCCTGTCCCAGTGTTCCCCCCCACACCACAACTTCCTCTCTGGTTGTTCTTCCCATTCAGTCCTTACTTTTTATTCAGTTGTGTCTGACTTCATGGTACCATTTGGAGTTTTCTTGGCAAAGATACTGGAATGGTTTGCCATTTTCTTCTCCAGTTCATTTTAAAGATGAGGAATTGAGGCAAATAAGGTTAAGTGACTTGGCCAGGGCAACACAGCTAGGAAGTATCCAAAGCCAGATTTTCTTTTCTCTTCAGAAGTTTCACACAACTCGTGCCTGCTATCCATTTTTATCCTCCTCTAGAATTCCTAGCTCTAACATAGTACAGATGCTAGAAAATATTGCATATGGTCAATTTAGGGGAGGTATAACTTTGGCAGGGGATTAGATGTACTTACCTCATTGGGTCTTTCCCAGTTTAATAATTTTATGTTTGTGTGAACAGGCATCTGAGGTTTTGACTCAGCTAAACATGATCATTCCTTAAGAAACCAGGCTTATACCAGGGCTTCTATGTGGCTCGGTGGATAGAGAGCCAGGCCCAGAGATGGGATGTCCTGAGTTCAAATGTGGCTTTAGATATTTCCTAGCTGTGGGTCCCTGGATAAATCATGTAAGCCTCATTGCCTAGCCCTTATCTCTCTTCTGCTTTGGAACCAAAACCTAGTATTGATTCTAAGACAGAAAATAGGGGTTTAAATAAACAAACAAACCAGGCTTGTCACACTGGGAGTAAAATGAGGGAAGAACTAAGAGAGACTATAAAATTGGCCATGAAATACAATTTTCTTGAGTCATTCTGTTCATTGCATGGAAGATTGAAGATAATTGACTGCAACTGAATATGTTCCTTCTCCAATTTACCACAGTACCGCATCTGATTTTACGAGGCAGCACAACCATGGGTACCTGTTTGAAGATGGATAAAGGAGGAGTTAGTCCTTTATGTGCCTAGCTTTGTATGAATTTAGATTTAGCGCTTGCAGGCAACTCAGGGGATATCACATGCCATCTTCATCCTACCTTCTTTTTTTATGGATGAGGAAACTGAAGAGTTGATGTGACTTGCCCAAGGTCATAAGGAGTAGTAAATTGAACTGGTACATCTAGGGTTGGAAGGGATCTCAGAAGACATCACAGGACATGCCACCAAGTCTTTTTCTTCTTTTTCTTGTTCTTCTTGTTCTTCTTGTTTCTTGTTCTTGTTCTCTTTCTTCTTCCTTTTCCTTCCTTCTTCCTTTTCCTTCCTTCTTCCTTTTCTTTCCTTCTTCCTTTTCCTTCCTTCCTTCCTTCCTTCCTTCCTTCCTTCCTTCCTTCCTTC
>NW_025395707.1:0-1737 GCF_016433145.1 Gracilinanus agilis | reverse complement strand
TTCCTTCCTTCCTTCCTTCCTTCCTTCCTTCCTTCCTTCCTTCCTTCTTTCTTCATGACTTGTTGCCCAAGGTCAAAAAAGTAATAAATGTCAGAGGAAGGATTTGAACTCTGATTCTCCTAATGTGGAGCCAATGCTTTTTTTTTTTTTTTTTTAGATATAGTAGCATGCTGCTTCAAAATGGTCATAATTGAGGCTAAAGTTTCTCTTTGTTTTGAATAAATGTTTTTTGCCTTTTACTAAAAACAATTCCATCGTAATAGTCCAGTTAAGTAATTTCTTAACTATGTTAAATCATGTGATTAATTTAATCAAGTAAGAGATTATATAATTGTGCTGACTCTAAAACTAGTCACAACAGCATCTAGCAAAAATTAATATGAAGAAAAAAAATAATTTCCATTTTCCAAAAAATAACTTTTTAGCTTAGTTCAGCTCCAACTCAGGTTAATTATAATCACAGATATCAGGAAAAGGATTTCATTCAATTGCTGAATTTTCATGCAAAAAAAAGGACCTCCACAGATTTATCTTCTTTATGTTTAGATTTGGCCATGCCACTCCTAAGCTCAGAATCCCTTAGTGGCTCCCTTTTTCTGAAAATAAATTTCAATTTTTTTATCCTGGCCATCAAGGCCCTTCAAGATCTAGCCGTACCGTTATTTCCCAAGGTTCTTTAACACTTCTCCTAGTGCACACTGTGCTCCAAGAAAACTGGAAGTTTTTTCAGTCCCTTGCATATAGTTATGGGTTGGAAAATATTTAAAAAGTGGTTCTCCAGGTAAAAAAATGTCAGCAAGACATGTTTTATGGTTTAATCTGTATTATTGACATTTTCTCCATCATTTTCTCCAAGCTAGACAATCGACAAAAAAATTAATTAGCCCCTCATTTGTAGCATTTGCTGATTTTTGAGATTTAAGTGCTCATATTGAAAATTTAACTCTCTTGAAATTTGCTCTCCTAAATCCCAGCTAGATCCAGCTTATACCTGTTAGTATGTGTCTCATGCTTCCCTGCCTTCTTGCTTCAATTCATTCCATTCTCTACCCCTGGAATCTTTTCTCTCCTCCATCTCTACCTGGCGAAATGCTAATAATCCTTCAGGACTTAGCTTAAGAGTCACTCTTTTATAAAGCCTTCCTTAATCCCTACCAGTGAAAATGTTTTTCCTTTCTTGAGAGTTCTGATAGCAATTTGTAGTTCTCTTACTGTAGTCATCAGAGTCTGTTTTATATTTAACTTATTTGGGTAAATGTCATATTTTTTTTTTTTAGTTGGTACAAAAATGGCTAGAGTGTGGGATCTAGTCAGGGAGATCTGAGTTTAAATCTAGTTTCAGAAATTTATTAGCTGTATGATCCTGGGCAAATTTTTATCATTTATCTTCTTTTTGTCTCCATTTTCTCATCTGTAAAATGGGAATAATAATAGTACTAGAAGGTAGGTGCTCTCAGGATTCTTGTGATAATACAATAGGATAATAAAGGGCTTAGCGCAATGCCTGCCATATTTTTTTTTTATAGTTGTCACATTTGTAGTTCTCATAAAGAGATAATCCACTAATTTGTCAGTGTCCAGCAGTTCATTCCAATCCAAAAAGCATTTATTAATCACTCAATATGAATACCATATGCTAGGCTCTAGAGATACAAAAAGCAAAATGAAAAAAAAAAACAGGCCCTTTCCTAAAAAAAAGCTTCTATTCTATTGAAAAAAATATAATAAACATGTAAC
>NW_025395706.1:0-2913 GCF_016433145.1 Gracilinanus agilis | reverse complement strand
TCACGGGAAATGTAGTTTTATACATTTCCCAAGTTTCACTTTTTACAATTCCCCGTGAGGTCCGGCAAAAAAAAAGGTTAGTCCTTTTTTCTTCGCTGGACCTGTAAAAATAACAGCTTCTAAATTTTTTCAGGAATTTTGGGGATAAAGAAATAGATGAACAAATGGTTAAAATTAGACGCATTGACAAAAAACCAATTTGGGGGGCTGTCCCCCACTGGCACAACAGTGTACAATTTAAAACAATACATACAACTCAATTTCAACTCCCCATAGTTCAATCAACTGCACCCCAAAGTTCAATTTTTGGTCTTCATGGTACAGTGAAGGCTTTTCAGACATCTTCATGGTGTCTTCACCAAAACAAGTTCGTCATCTGGATTCTGGGGAGATGGCAAGATCCTTATCCTGAAATTATTCTCAAAAGAATTTAAACTTTACATTATAGATTACAAAACATACATTTTCTTCTAAGATTTTATATAATTCCCCGTGAAATTACTCCTAAAAGAGTTAAATAAATATATATTTTCACATTATCGAATTTTAAAAAACTTAACAGATATCCCCGTGAGATAATTCTTAAACACACCTTTTTTCTAAAAAAAAGGGTATCTCAGGTCAGGTAAGGATAACAAAATACAAAGAATAGAATTCAAGAAAAAAGATGAAAAATTAACTTGTGAAATGAAATGTAAAATGTGCAAAAAAATCTGGGGAAAATAAACTTAGACCTTTGAATGAAGGTCTAATTAAAGTGAATTCAACAGTGTGCAATTACCCATTCAGGGCCAGGACTTAAGGAAAACGTCTCTCTCTGATCTGACTTATCATCAGCTTTTTAGGGAAGTGAGCCAAGTAAATAACCAATCTTAGGTGCTTTCTAGGAATCTAAGTCGAGGGGACCCACGTCCTCTAAAGTTTTAGAAAAGACTGGGACTCCAGGACTCAAACCCAATTTCAAGCCCTAATGTATTGGCATAGAACTGCTATTTTGCAGATCTTAGTCAGTCAAGTCTCTGACCATGTGCTTTCTTTAGCACTATTAATGACTTTCATATTCCCTTCTGGAATCAGAGAGGCATTTAATCACAGTCCTATAGGCTCAGGTATTTGCTGTAGAATCAGAAAAAAAGATAAATAATGATTATATATGTACTTCCAGTGCAAGATGATAAAAAGGGAAAATCAATTGCTCTCATTAAAAAAATGTTTTAAAAATCAAAAAAATATATATATAGCTTAGAACTAGAAGGGTTATGTTACCCAAAAATGAGACTTTCTGTGAGAGAAAGTGGGTTTTACAAAATAGCAGATTCACAATGCACATTTAGATAGAGTACCATTATTTCCAATAACACATTTTAAAACAATAAACAGTGATGTTTAAAATCATATACTTGTTACAACTTTAACCCTTGGCAAATGCTGTTATTGCTTCCATAGCAAAATGTGATATTTAAAAAAGAAACCTTCTGGTATAATCATCCTCAGATAAGAATATACAGGAGCTCCTTGGCTTCCTGTTTTAAAAAAAATCCTGGATAGGAATGCTTCTACCCATTTAAGGCAATAATATCTCTTATAATAAAATATATAAAAGCTTTATCCTTTAAGACAACAATTCTTAAGGATTTAAAGTAAAAGTTAAAAAATATCTCTTGTAAAATTACAAGGTAATAGTCAAAGCATGGAAAACTTTCAAGGTTCTTTGCAATTACCAAGACAGAATAAATTTTAAAGACATGTGCTCTATAAGATGTTCATAGGTGGTACATATAACCGCATTGCTTTTGATACAGTAAGCGTTTAAGTAAATTAGGAAATATAATAACATCATAAGCAGTAACTTCATTAGCCTAAAATGATTCAGTGCAACAGGAAAATCAACGATATAAGCAAGATTAATTTACAAAACTAATTAACAATATACAGTAAGATACAGTCTTTTTAAAACAGAATTAAAGCTCATTCAGTTCCGAGGTTTTAAAAGTTCACCCCTGATTTCAATTTAAGGTTCTTTTGATTGAGTTCTGCTGAGTTTAAGGTTTTTTTTTTTTTTTTTTTATCACCAGTCTTTGCTATCAGTTCAAAGTTCTGAGCAGGCATTGGGGTGAATATTTCTCTCCTGAGTTCAGTTTTTTTTTTAATAATCACAAAAGTTTGAATAGGCCAAGCGCCTGAGAGGTTCAGATGCTAGGTCCACGTGGGCTTGGGGTTAGAGAAAAGCTCAGGAAAATACCCACGTGTAGAGTCTGTGTGGGTGTTGCCTAATTAGGTCTTTAGAGAAACACGTGGAAGGCTAGAAATAGGGAGAAAGGGGAATATACCCAAATGGTTTGCGTCAGAGCTGAAGCAGTCTCTGGAGGTCTCGATCTCAGCAAAGGCGGCAGGTCTGGGTTCCTTCCCGGAAATCTCAGGTTCTGGAGCTCGGGGTTGAAGGCTGGAAGTGGTCAGGATCAGCAGGATCAGCAGCATCAGCAGCATCAGCAGCAGCACGTTGGCTGGGCTCCGGCATTTTAGTTTAAAGCCAAAAGCCCGAATCGGCTGGCCTGACCTCCCTCCCAAGGTGGCTTGGGCTGGACTGGCCGGCTGGGTCCCACTGGAGGCAAAAACGTGCTCTTGCATTTAGCAAAAGCATGGCAAGGAAAGTCACTTTCCTTTTTTAAAAAAGTGCTCAAAAGAGCTGAGCCAGATGGCCAAAAAGCAGGCATGGCTATAGTTAGGCTATCTGGAAGATTCGCTTCTGAGACTCTGGGTCCCAGAGCCGCATGGCTTTTTCCTCTTAGGCTATCTAGAAAATTGAAAATTCTATTTCCAAACTTCTGGTTGCCATATTTATAAATATGAAAAATGATAGATGCTGGTATAAATATATAAATTAGTATTTTAATTAAAGCCATGTTGATAGAT
>NW_025395705.1:0-2410 GCF_016433145.1 Gracilinanus agilis | reverse complement strand
TTTGTCTCCTGTTTCCTGGCCATGGCCTACTCGCAAAAAAGAGACCATTCCCTCCTAACCCACGAGATTTAAGCTCTCCCCTGCGTCAAGACGTCGGAGATGGAAATCAGTTGGACCATGTTGGATCACGGGAAATGTAGTTTTATACATTTCCCAAATTTCACTTTTTACAATTCCCCGTGAGGTCCGGCAAAAAAAAGGTTAGTCCTTTTTTCTTCGCTGGACCTGTAAAAATAGACAACTTCTAAAATTTTCAGGAATTTTGGGGATAAAAGAAATAGATGAACAAATGGTTAAAATTAGACACATTGACAAAAAACCAATTTGGGGGGCTGTCCCCCACTGGCACAACAGTGTACAATTTAAAACAATACATACAACTCAATTTCAACTCCCCATAGTTCAATCAACTGCACCCCAAAGTTCAAAGTTTGGTCTTCATGGTACAGTGAAGGCTTTTCAGACATCTTCATGTGTCCTCACCAAACAAGTTCGTCGTCTGGATTTTGGGGAGATGGCAAGATCCTTATTCTGAAACTATTCTCAAAAGAATTTAAACTTTACATTATAGATTACAAAACATACATTTTCTTCTAAGATTCATATAATTCCCCGTGAAATTACTCCTAAAAGAGTTAAATAAATATACATATATTTTTACATTATCGAATTTTAAAAAACTTAACAGATATCCCCGTGAGGTAATTCTTAAACACACCTTTTTTCTAAAAAAAAAAGTACCTCAGGTATTTGCTGTAGAATCAGAAAAAGGATAAATAATGATTATATATGTACTTCCAGTACAATATGAGAAAAGGGGAAATCAATTTCTCATTAGAAAAATGTTTCAAAAATCAAAAATATATATATAGCTTAGAACTAGAAGGGTTATGTTACCCCAAAAATGAGACTTTCTGTGAGAGAAAGTGGGTTTTACAAAATAGCAGATTCACAATGCACATTCAAATAGAGTACCATTATTTCCAATAGCACATTTTAAAACAATAAACAGTGATGTTTAAAATTATATGCTTGTTACAACCTGTAACCCTTGGCAAATGCTGTTATTGCTTCCATAGCAAAGAATATACAGGAGCTCCTTGACTCTCTGTATTTAAAAAAATCCTGGGTAGGAAATGCTTCTACCCATTTAAGGCAATAATATCTCTTATAACAAAATATATAAAAGCTTGTCCTTTAAGACAACAATTCTTAAGGATTTAAAGTAAAAGTTAAAAAGATCTCTTGTAAAATTACAAGGTAATATTCAAAGCATGGAACTTTCAAGGTTCTTTACCAAGACAGAATAAATTTTAAAAGACATGTGCTCTATAAGATGTTCATAGGTGGTACATATAACCGCATTGCTTCTGATACAGTAAGCTTTAAGTAAATTAGGAAATATAATAACATCATAAGCAGTAACTTCATTAGCGTAAAATGATTCAGTGCAACAGGAAAATCAACGAAATAAGCAGGATTAATTAACAAAAGTAATTAACAATATACAGTAAGATACAGTCTTTTTAAAACAGAATTAAAGCTCATTCAGTTCCAAGGTTTTAAAAGTTCACCCCTGATTTCAATTTAAGGTTCTTTTGATTGAGTTCTGCTGAGTTTAATGGTTTTTTTTTCTTCTAAAAGTTCAAAGTTCTGAGCAGTTATGGGGGTGAATATTTCTCCCCTAAGTTCAGTTTTTAATCACAAGCAAGTCTGAATAGGCCATTCGGCCCCATTAAGGGTAAGCTAGTTGCTAGGTCCAGACCCTATTGTCCACGTGGGCTCAGGGTTAGTGGAGAAAAGCTCAGGAAAATACCCACGTGTAGAGTCTGTGTGGGTGTTGCCTAATTAGGTCTTTAGAGAAAACACGTGGAAGGCTAGAATGCCTCCTATAAGAAAGTAGAGAGAAAGGGGAATATACCCAAATGGTTTGCGTCAGAGCTGAAGCAGTCTCTGGAGGTCTTGATCTCAGCAAAGGTGGCAGGTCATCGCTGTTGGGGCTCGGGGTTGGAACGATGGTGTAGGCTTGTAGTCAGGAGATCAGCAGTAGGAATGGAGATCAGCAGCAGAGAGCACACTGGCTGGGCTCCGGCATTCTATCATCCGCAAGGGTCACCAGGCCCGGGGCATTGAGCAAAATAATTCGCAGCCCAGCGGCAATTAAAACCATTGTCTCTCTTCCCCATAAAACAACCTCTAGGCTGGAGAAAATCGGGAGAGGACTGGGCAAGGAAAAAAATCGCTTCTGAGACTCTGGGTCCCAGAGCCGCATGGCTTCTTCTTAGGCTATCTAGAAAATTGAGAGTTCGAATTTCGACCTTCTGGTTCGCCAAATTATAAATATGAAAAATAATAAAAGCTGGTATAAATATATAAATTAGTATTTTAATTAAAGCCATGTTGATAGATA
>NW_025395704.1:0-4503 GCF_016433145.1 Gracilinanus agilis | reverse complement strand
TTCATAAGGTTTCTCCCCAGTGTGGATTCTCTGATGTGCAGCAAGATTAGAGCTCTCCCTGAATGCCTTTCCACACTGATTGCATTCATAAGGTTTCTTCCCAGTGTGGATTCTCTGATGTGCAGCAAGACTGGAACTATCCCTGAATGTCTTTCCACACTGATTGCATTCACTTGATTTTTCCTCAGGGAGCATTCTTTGACCTTCAATAAGGGATGAATTTTGAGATTCAACACCAAATGGTCTCCATGCCAAGCTACTGGGACCATCACTCACAAATCTTTGTTTACCCATTTCTTCCACAGAGAGGCTCACATCTGTTGGAGACACCTTTATTTCAGGTCTGATCTTTCCTTCTAAAAGTAAGAAACAATATAACATAAGTACAGAGCCACATATACACATATATATCTCCTTTATTCTACTGCCAGTACATCAACTGGTTTATATCCTATTTCCTAGAGTAAGAAGAAAAGTCTTCCAACTTAAATAGGTACAATCCATCATTTGAACAAGCCATTAACTAAAATCTAAAGGGCAATTTAATTAACAAAGAGCCTCCCATAGCATCACATTGGCTCTTTGTGATTTTGGCAAGGCTGGCAGTATTACATTCCTAACTCATACCATCACCTGAGAATGGCTAGCTGAGTGACTTAACCCAAATCCTAGCAGCTCAGACCAAATCTTGTGACTGGGCATGCTCTTTCCATAGTAGTAGACAAGTCACTTTCAGTTTTTCCTTTTGTTTTCATTGCTTATACCAGGGGTCGGCAACATATGGCTCTCGAGCCATAAAGTCAATTTTTTTTCAGGCACTGTTACAGGAGAGCTCACTGTGAGCACTGTATGGCTCTCAATCCACTGAGCTACCCAGCTGCCCCCAATGGATTATTTGTGGCGTTTATGGCTCTCACAGCCAAAAAGGTTGCAGACCCCTGACTTATAAATTCAATCTTATCCTTATAGTTATGATGCCAGGGCATGCATATATACTAAATATTCCTATAATTTCATGACCTAGGCCAGTGATTCCCAAAGTGGGCACCCCCCCCCCCACCGTGGGTGCTGCAGCAATCCAGGGTAGAGGTGATGGCCACAGGTGCATTTATCTTTCCAAATAATTGCTTTTAAAATGAAAAAAAAAATTAATTTCCAGGGGGCTAAGTAATATTTTTTCTGGAAACGGGGTGGTAGGCCAAAAAAGTTTGGGAACTGCTGATCTAGGTCATCCTTAAGTATTATATAATTTCCTTCATGATTGCTTTTCAACTTTTGTTTTTTTTTGTTGTTGCAGCAGGATCTGAGATCAAATGTAGAAAATCAACACTTTTTTGCATTCACTCAAGGCATGAAAGATTTTTTTCTGTTCCCTATTTCTTAAGAGTAGCCTTTCCTTTTTTTTTTTTAAACCCTTGTACTTTGGTGTATTGTCTCATAGGTGGAAGATTGGTAAGGGTGGGCAATGGGGGTCAAGTGACTTGCCCAGGGTCACACAGCTGGGAAGTGGCTGAGGCCGGGTTTAGCCTTTCCTTTTGAATGCCTCTTTTGCCTACAATATAATCCTTCTCTTGAATTTAATTTAAATAAAGACATGGCATTTTTCATGTTTAAAAATATATCTCATGTAAGAAATTAAGTGCATCATCCTTTTGTAAAGAAATGGGCTGCATGCTTCATTATTAGTCCTTTTGTGCCATTCCTATTTAGTGGTTTGTGAGTCCTTTGGAGATTTGAGATAATTCTCCAAGGACTTGGGCTAAAAATTAGTTATTGAAACTTTAAGAATTAATGGCCCATTGAGCATAGTTCCAAATTGTCATCCAGAATGATTGGATCAGTTCACAACCCCATCAGCAATGACCCAATTTTACCACATCCCCTCCTACATTCACCACTTTCTTTTGCTGTCATGTTAGCTAATCTGCTAGGTGTGAGGTGGTACCTCAGAGTTGTTTTGATTTGCATTTCTCTAAATATAAGAGATTTAGAACACTTTCTCATTTGTTTATTGATAGTTTTGATTCCTTTATTTGAAAATTGCCTTTTCATGTCCCTTGTCCATTTGTCAATTCAGGAATCATTCAATTTTTTTGTACAATGTGAAGGGAGGTAGAGTGACACTTGGAGTAAAAGAGGATTGTGAGAGAAACTGAGAACTGAAGGGTCTTTGCCCTTTGTACTCTGACAAGTGTGGAGCAAAGAACTGGAGCTCTAGATTCCAACCTGTGGAAAAGCCTTGCCTCCATTTCCCTTGCCCAGAAGAGAAAGAAGGTTCCTGTTGCTATTGTTCGAGAGCCTCCAGTAGAGGAAGAACAAACTACTACAGCTGCTGAGAAGGGGCTGATCCCTTTACTTCAGGGGTCACCCTGAAGATCCTTTCCATCCCTTGACCTGCCCAAGAATGATACTTGCCACTTGTTATGGTAGGACAGAGACTTTGATTATATAAGTAGAGGATAGTTAAGTTGGAGCAGAGCCCTCTTGACTCAGCTGAAGAAAAACAAGGAAATCCAGTATGGTCTCCTCTCCCCTCAAACCTATTCCCTTTCTTGATTTACTATAAATTATTAAACTTCTAAAGAAATAAAAAACTGCAGTCAGATTCCCAAAGAAGAGAAAGAAGTTCACACAAAGACACTGGTCCTGTCATCCTTAAGCTAACCTTACCTATGGGTACCTCTCTTGTGGGGTGCATGTGAGGGAATTTCAAAGACAGTCTCTCAGTCACAGAGGGTATTTCTCCCTGTTACCATAATTAGAACTGCTGACTTAGCCAGCCCCACTGTGGTGCGAGTGGGTATTGGGGCACCATGCCATGCTCCCCGGGATCCCGATTTACCTAACCCCTTAGGACAGGGTTCCCCCTCGTCCCTGGAAGCTGGCTCCCGCTTCTGAACTACCACCATTTTGGAGAATCCCCTTTATTGGCCACTGTAGCAGGGGAAATCGAGAAGGGAAGCTGAGAGTCATTTAGTTGCTGGCCCATCTCTCTGTGTCTTCTCTCCCCTCTCCAAAATGCCCTTCCTCATCTCCTAAACACCCAAATTTTACACAATCTCAAACTCTGACTGCTTCTGACTCAGTGTAACATATTCCTTTAGTTTCTCAACTTGACACCAAATTATTTCCAAACTTTCAGGAAGGTCAGCCATACATGCTCACAGGCAAGCACAGACTCTCACTGGTTCTCTCCACATTATCCCATTCCAGGGTTCCCCTGTAATTACATCTCATCAAGTTTATAATCATGAGATCAAGTCATTACTTGAGTTTGCATTATGCTAGCAGCTGAGATAGCAGGCTCTTTGTACACAGGGGTCACTAGACATGCAGAGGAGAGGCCCTTATGAAATCCTCACTGACCACAAACTTTTACAAAAAAGCCCTTCACTGGCCACTCACTGCAATGCTGTGCCTATTTTCTGATCTGAAATTATTCTCTACTTAAGTTCTGGTTCTTCTGGCTGGAAGCTCCTTAAAGACCTTGCTCTGCATCACAGGTTAGTTATTCAGCAGTTTCTGTGAGAGTGTAGCCAATTTGCCATTGGGAGAAAAAATGAAATTATATCCTTATGAAGGTGATTTTGTAGAGAAACTTTGTTTCTTTAAAAAAAAAAAAAGCAATCTCTGCCATTGATCCTCAAACATATTTATCATTTAATACGTTTGTCATGAGCCGATGGAAAAACAAATCTTTCCCATGGTAGGTTGCAAGTCATATTGTTGGCTGCTTAGAGAGCTCAAACCAAAAAAAGAATTTTCATCCCTCAGCAAGAAAGCCCGTACAATTCTCTTCCTATTTCCCACCCTACAGAGATACTGGTGTTTTCATATTCTTCTTAAAAATCACAGTACAGGAGGTGGTGCATTCTAATTCGACCTCAGGCACTTGCTAGGACTTTTAATACTGAGCAATTCACAGGGGCTCTGTCTGTATCAGTCTCTTCAACCATAACATGGACATAATAATATCAAGTAACTCCTAGGAATCCTGTGAGAATCAAATGAGATAATATTTATAAAGTGTGTGAAACACAGTAGGTACCCTAATGTAATGATGGGTTTTATTTTATCATTTTAATTTGATATTTCCTCCTTTTGATTGCTTTTCTTTTTTTTTTGCGCTTGCAAAAGCTCGCTTATTAGACTGCCATACGCAATTTGCTTGCCATTAGAAGTTATGAAACCTGTTTTTCCAGAGTTCACCAGAATGATGAACCACTCCAAAAGTGTATTTCGAGTCTGTAAAAATGTTGACTCTCTTATTTTTGGTTAGCCCAATAACTCTGCCCCTTGAGCACTCATGGTCGATGGAAGGGGTGAGTGCCAAAGGGTTTCAGAGGCTGTCACTACTGCTGTACCAATAAATCTCTAATTGTCTAAGTAAGAAGACCCATCTGTAAAGATAGTCAACTCAGGATTATCTATGGGTGTATCGGATAAGTCATCCCTTGTCTTGTGCAGGATGTCAAGTACCTCTTCACAGATGTGTAGACTCTC
>NW_025395703.1:0-4500 GCF_016433145.1 Gracilinanus agilis | reverse complement strand
TTCATAAGGTTTCTCCCCAGTGTGGATTCTCTGATGTGCAGCAAGATTAGAGCTCTCCCTGAATGCCTTTCCACACTGATTGCATTCATAAGGTTTCTTCCCAGTGTGGATTCTCTGATGTGCAGCAAGACTGGAACTATCCCTGAATGTCTTTCCACACTGATTGCATTCACTTGATTTTTCCTCAGGGAGCATTCTTTGACCTTCAATAAGGGATGAATTTTGAGATTCAACACCAAATGGTCTCCATGCCAAGCTACTGGGACCATCACTCACAAATCTTTGTTTACCCATTTCTTCCACAGAGAGGCTCACATCTGTTGGAGACACCTTTATTTCAGGTCTGATCTTTCCTTCTAAAAGTAAGAAACAATATAACATAAGTACAGAGCCACATATACACATATATATCTCCTTTATTCTACTGCCAGTACATCAACTGGTTTATATCCTATTTCCTAGAGTAAGAAGAAAAGTCTTCCAACTTAAATAGGTACAATCCATCATTTGAACAAGCCATTAACTAAAATCTAAAGGGCAATTTAATTAACAAAGAGCCTCCCATAGCATCACATTGGCTCTTTGTGATTTTGGCAAGGCTGGCAGTATTACATTCCTAACTCATACCATCACCTGAGAATGGCTAGCTGAGTGACTTAACCCAAATCCTAGCAGCTCAGACCAAATCTTGTGACTGGGCATGCTCTTTCCATAGTAGTAGACAAGTCACTTTCAGTTTTTCCTTTTGTTTTCATTGCTTATACCAGGGGTCGGCAACATATGGCTCTCGAGCCATAAAGTCAATTTTTTTTCAGGCACTGTTACAGGAGAGCTCACTGTGAGCACTGTATGGCTCTCAATCCACTGAGCTACCCAGCTGCCCCCAATGGATTATTTGTGGCGTTTATGGCTCTCACAGCCAAAAAGGTTGCAGACCCCTGACTTATAAATTCAATCTTATCCTTATAGTTATGATGCCAGGGCATGCATATATACTAAATATTCCTATAATTTCATGACCTAGGCCAGTGATTCCCAAAGTGGGCACCCCCCCCCCACCGTGGGTGCTGCAGCAATCCAGGGTAGAGGTGATGGCCACAGGTGCATTTATCTTTCCAAATAATTGCTTTTAAAATGAAAAAAAAATTAATTTCCAGGGGGCTAAGTAATATTTTTTCTGGAAACGGGGTGGTAGGCCAAAAAAGTTTGGGAACTGCTGATCTAGGTCATCCTTAAGTATTATATAATTTCCTTCATGATTGCTTTTCAACTTTTGTTTTTTTTTGTTGTTGCAGCAGGATCTGAGATCAAATGTAGAAAATCAACACTTTTTTGCATTCACTCAAGGCATGAAAGATTTTTTTCTGTTCCCTATTTCTTAAGAGTAGCCTTTCCTTTTTTTTTTTTAAACCCTTGTACTTTGGTGTATTGTCTCATAGGTGGAAGATTGGTAAGGGTGGGCAATGGGGGTCAAGTGACTTGCCCAGGGTCACACAGCTGGGAAGTGGCTGAGGCCGGGTTTAGCCTTTCCTTTTGAATGCCTCTTTTGCCTACAATATAATCCTTCTCTTGAATTTAATTTAAATAAAGACATGGCATTTTTCATGTTTAAAAATATATCTCATGTAAGAAATTAAGTGCATCATCCTTTTGTAAAGAAATGGGCTGCATGCTTCATTATTAGTCCTTTTGTGCCATTCCTATTTAGTGGTTTGTGAGTCCTTTGGAGATTTGAGATAATTCTCCAAGGACTTGGGCTAAAAATTAGTTATTGAAACTTTAAGAATTAATGGCCCATTGAGCATAGTTCCAAATTGTCATCCAGAATGATTGGATCAGTTCACAACCCCATCAGCAATGACCCAATTTTACCACATCCCCTCCTACATTCACCACTTTCTTTTGCTGTCATGTTAGCTAATCTGCTAGGTGTGAGGTGGTACCTCAGAGTTGTTTTGATTTGCATTTCTCTAAATATAAGAGATTTAGAACACTTTCTCATTTGTTTATTGATAGTTTTGATTCCTTTATTTGAAAATTGCCTTTTCATGTCCCTTGTCCATTTGTCAATTCAGGAATCATTCAATTTTTTTGTACAATGTGAAGGGAGGTAGAGTGACACTTGGAGTAAAAGAGGATTGTGAGAGAAACTGAGAACTGAAGGGTCTTTGCCCTTTGTACTCTGACAAGTGTGGAGCAAAGAACTGGAGCTCTAGATTCCAACCTGTGGAAAAGCCTTGCCTCCATTTCCCTTGCCCAGAAGAGAAAGAAGGTTCCTGTTGCTATTGTTCGAGAGCCTCCAGTAGAGGAAGAACAAACTACTACAGCTGCTGAGAAGGGGCTGATCCCTTTACTTCAGGGGTCACCCTGAAGATCCTTTCCATCCCTTGACCTGCCCAAGAATGATACTTGCCACTTGTTATGGTAGGACAGAGACTTTGATTATATAAGTAGAGGATAGTTAAGTTGGAGCAGAGCCCTCTTGACTCAGCTGAAGAAAAACAAGGAAATCCAGTATGGTCTCCTCTCCCCTCAAACCTATTCCCTTTCTTGATTTACTATAAATTATTAAACTTCTAAAGAAATAAAAAACTGCAGTCAGATTCCCAAAGAAGAGAAAGAAGTTCACACAAAGACACTGGTCCTGTCATCCTTAAGCTAACCTTACCTATGGGTACCTCTCTTGTGGGGTGCATGTGAGGGAATTTCAAAGACAGTCTCTCAGTCACAGAGGGTATTTCTTCCTGTTACCATAATTAGAACTGCTGACTTAGCCAGCCCCACTGTGGTGCGAGTGGGTATTGGGGCACCATGCCATGCTCCCCGGGATCCCGATTTACCTAACCCCTTAGGACAGGGTTCCCCCTCGTCCCTGGAAGCTGGCTCCCGCTTCTGAACTACCACCATTTTGGAGAATCCCCTTTATTGGCCACTGTAGCAGGGGAAATCGAGAAGGGAAGCTGAGAGTCATTTAGTTGCTGGCCCATCTCTCTGTGTCTTCTCTCCCCTCTCCAAAATGCCCTTCCTCATCTCCTAAACACCCAAATTTTACACAATCTCAAACTCTGACTGCTTCTGACTCAGTGTAACATATTCCTTTAGTTTCTCAACTTGACACCAAATTATTTCCAAACTTTCAGGAAGGTCAGCCATACATGCTCACAGGCAAGCACAGACTCTCACTGGTTCTCTCCACATTATCCCATTCCAGGGTTCCCCTGTAATTACATCTCATCAAGTTTATAATCATGAGATCAAGTCATTACTTGAGTTTGCATTATGCTAGCAGCTGAGATAGCAGGCTCTTTGTACACAGGGGTCACTAGACATGCAGAGGAGAGGCCCTTATGAAATCCTCACTGACCACAAACTTTTACAAAAAAGCCCTTCACTGGCCACTCACTGCAATGCTGTGCCTATTTTCTGATCTGAAATTATTCTCTACTTAAGTTCTGGTTCTTCTGGCTGGAAGCTCCTTAAAGACCTTGCTCTGCATCACAGGTTAGTTATTCAGCAGTTTCTGTGAGAGTGTAGCCAATTTGCCATTGGGAGAAAAAATGAAATTATATCCTTATGAAGGTGATTTTGTAGAGAAACTTTGTTTCTTTAAAAAAAAAAAAGCAATCTCTGCCATTGATCCTCAAACATATTTATCATTTAATACGTTTGTCATGAGCCGATGGAAAAACAAATCTTTCCCATGGTAGGTTGCAAGTCATATTGTTGGCTGCTTAGAGAGCTCAAACCAAAAAAAGAATTTTCATCCCTCAGCAAGAAAGCCCGTACAATTCTCTTCCTATTTCCCACCCTACAGAGATACTGGTGTTTTCATATTCTTCTTAAAAATCACAGTACAGGAGGTGGTGCATTCTAATTCGACCTCAGGCACTTGCTAGGACTTTTAATACTGAGCAATTCACAGGGGCTCTGTCTGTATCAGTCTCTTCAACCATAACATGGACATAATAATATCAAGTAACTCCTAGGAATCCTGTGAGAATCAAATGAGATAATATTTATAAAGTGTGTGAAACACAGTAGGTACCCTAATGTAATGATGGGTTTTATTTTATCATTTTAATTTGATATTTCCTCCTTTTGATTGCTTTTCTTTTTTTTTTGCGCTTGCAAAAGCTCGCTTATTAGACTGCCATACGCAATTTGCTTGCCATTAGAAGTTATGAAACCTGTTTTTCCAGAGTTCACCAGAATGATGAACCACTCCAAAAGTGTATTTCGAGTCTGTAAAAATGTTGACTCTCTTATTTTTGGTTAGCCCAATAACTCTGCCCCTTGAGCACTCATGGTCGATGGAAGGGGTGAGTGCCAAAGGGTTTCAGAGGCTGTCACTACTGCTGTACCAATAAATCTCTAATTGTCTAAGTAAGAAGACCCATCTGTAAAGATTGTCAACTCAGGATTATCTATGGGTGTATCGGATAAGTCATCCCTAGTCTTGTGCAGGATGTCAAGTACCTCTTCACAGATGTGTAGACTCTC
>NW_025395702.1:0-1953 GCF_016433145.1 Gracilinanus agilis | reverse complement strand
TGTGTGCACTTCTGTATCTATGAGTATGTATATGTATGTTTGAGAGTGTATAAGTGAGTATATACATGTATTAGCCTATGAGTATGAGTAGTGTGTATGTATGGGCGTGTATGAGTGTGTGTACTGTGTATCTATGAGTGTGTATGTGTGTGTATAAGCGAGTATATTTTATAAGTGAGTATATACATGTATAAGCCTGTGTATGTGTATGTATGGGTGTGTTTATAAGTATGTTCATTTGTGTGTCTATGTGTGTGCATGTGTGCTTATGAGTGTGTTGTAAGTAAGCATATACATGTATAAGTATATTGTATGGGTGTGAGTGTATATTACATGAGTGCACGAGTGTATATGTGTGTGTATACTTGTGTGCCTATGAGTGTGCATATGTGTGTGTACACAAGTATGTGTTTTAAATGAACATATACACATGTAAGCATGTGCGTATGGGTATGTATGAATGTGTGCACTTATGTGTCAATTAGTGTGTATGTGTGTGTAAGAATGTGTGCATATGAGTGTGTTGTATAAATGAACATATGCATGTATAAGCATGTGTATACGAGTGTTCGTGTGTTTGGACATATATGAGTGTGCATGCACTTGTGTCTACATGTGTATATGAGTATTAACTCATACGTGTATAAGTGTGTCTTTTATATGTGAGTATATACATGTATAAGCCTGTGTGTGTGAGGGTGTATGTATGGGTATGAGTGTTTGCACTTAGGTGCACTTAGGTGCCTATGAGTGTGTACAAGCATGTGTATATGAGTGTGTATGAATATGTTTTATAAGTGAACATATACATGCATAACCTATGTGTATGAGTGTATAGTATCTATGGGTATGTATGCACTTGTGTGTCTATGTGTGTCCATGTGTCAACGAGTATTTGTATTAGTGTCTTTTATAAGTTAGTATATATACATGTATAAGCCTGTGTATATGAGTGTAAGGGTGTATGGACAGGTGTGTGTGCACTTGTGTTTCCATGAGTGTGTATGTGTGTATGAGTTTGTGTATACATGTGTTTTATAAGTGAGTATATACATGTATAGCCTGTGTGTATGTATGAGCATGCATGCACTTCTATGTCTATGAGCATGTATATTTAGATGTGAGTGTGTTTTATAAGTGTCATGAACACGTATGAGTGAGTATGTAAGTATAAGTATGTATGTGTGTACTTGTTTGTCTATGAGTGTGTATATGTGTGTAGGAGTATCTATACCTTGTGGGTCTATGAGTGTGTACATGTATATGAGTGTGTACATATGACAGTGTTTTATAAGTAGATACATATCTAGCCTTGTGTTAATTAGTGTGAGTGTATATGTATGAGTGTAGTATTAGTGTGTGTATTTCTGTATCTGAGTGTGTTTTATAAGTGAATATATGTGAGTGTGTAAGTATGAGTGTGTACTTGTTTGTCTATTAGTGTGTACATGTGTGTAGGACTATCTGTATAAGTGTGTAAGTTTTATAAGTGAGATATACATGTATAATAAGCATGTGTGTGAGTGTATGGATGTGTGCGACTTATACACTTATGTGTCTATAAGTGTGTATGTGTGTATGAGTGTGCATCAATGTGTTTTATATGTATAAGCATGTGTGAATATGTGTATGTACAGGTCTGTATATATGCACTTGTATCTATGAGTTGTATATTTATGAGTTGTTACATGTGTGTATAAGTATAAGTGTTGGTGTGTATATATGGGTGCGAATTAGATGTGCAGATGTTTGTTTATGAGTGTGTAAATGTATGCATGAATGGGTGTTTTATAAATGATATATGTGTGTGTATATATAAATGATATGTGTGTACCCATACATATGTGTGTATGGGTGTAGTATCAGTGTGCATGCACTTCTGTGTCTATGAGTGTGTATACGTGGCTTGAGTGCATGTGTGCTTTATAAGTGAGCATATACATGTATGAGTGA
>NW_025395701.1:0-3604 GCF_016433145.1 Gracilinanus agilis | reverse complement strand
TAGGATGGGACACTGAATACTGATAATCACAGGGATGAGAACTTCCTATAGAAGATCACATTTTAGTAGGGACCTGAGGGAAGGCAGGGAGGGCAGGAACACTCTGTGGTCTTATGTCGGCTCATTGAAGATAACTATACTCACCCTCCTTTTTGGATCTGTTCCTTCTACACCTCATTGAATGTGTTCTTGATTTCTGGAAGAGAAAAAATGAAGCCCAGTGGCTTATAATGCCCAGACTAGTCCTTCTTCCCTTTTAACCAAAAAAGGCCTATTGCAGCATTCCAGGTTTCCCCTTTCTCATATCCCCAAAGTCATTTACTGATCCATTCTCTGTTGGCAGTGATCCTTCTATCCATCTTTCTAGCCTTACATTAATTGGAGAAGGTTGCTCATCCAGGACTGGGAACTTGAATTCATTGAGTGATGTCCCAATCTTTCACTTTGTTGTCTCTCTTTCTCGTTCATTTTCCCTCTCCTTCTGTTTTTGTGCTACTTCTTCTCTGCTTTTATCTCACTCAACACCCCCTTCTTTCTTCCTTTCTTTCTCCCTTCAACCACATCCCAATCTCTCTCTATGTCTCTTCTCCTCCCTCCCTCCCAAATGTAGTAATTTGTACAGATTATAACACTGAGTATTAATAATCACAAGGATGAAAACTTCCTGAAGAAATTCTAATTTTAGCAGGAGCTTGAATGAAGCCATGAAGGGCAGGTTAGTCTGCCCTGACCTATTCTCAGTGAAGCTGCTCCCTCTGCTCCCCCACCCTGTGTGACCAGTAGTTACCATAACTACCTTTATGTGTTCTAGAATCCTGAAGGAGAGGGAAGTGTACCAATTGACTTTTACTATACAGACTCTTCCTCCTTCCCCTTTTGAGGGAAGATGGGCCATTGGCAGTATTCTAGACCAGCAATCCCTTTCCCACTCACCAAGGGGCTTCACTGACCCATCCCTCACTTTTAGTGACTCTATTGTCCTTTCTACTTATACCTTCATTAACTTGAGAAGAGACGTGACTTAGGCCTGGTGATAAGAATTCATTAAATACTGCTAGTATGCACTCTTCTTTCTCTCTCTCTCTTCCATCTCTCTCTATCTTTTCCTCCTCTTCCTCTCTCTTTCTCACTCATACTCTCTTCCTCTTAAATTCTCCATCCCCCCAGATGTCTTCCTCCTTCCCCTCCCCTCCCAATGCTCTTTCTTCCTCTCTCCCCATCACTCAAAATCCCAATGTCTCCTACAATGTCACAAGGACAGTAAGTTGCGTGGGCTCTAACTCTGATGATTGATAATCACAGGGATGAGAACTTCCTGTAGAACATCAGATTTCAGTGGGGACCTGAAGGGAGTCAGGGAGGGGCAGGATACTCTGTGGCCTGGCCTCTGCTTATTGAAGATAACTATACTCACCCCCCCCCTTTTGGGATCTGTACCTTCTAGACCTCATTGAATGTGTTCTCCATTCCTGGAAGAGAAAGAAATCAAGTCCACTGGCTTAAATTGTCCAGGCTTGTCCCACCCACTTCCCCATTTGAGTGAAGATTGCCCATTTATAATATTCTAGCCCAGGGCCCCCTTTCCTACATGTCCAAATATTTCCCTGATCCATCCCTCACTGGTACTGACTCTATTTTGTCCTTTCTATTTATTCTTTCATTAGCCTGAGCAGAGACTTGACCTAGGCCTGGTGATAAGAATTCAATCCCTACTGCCACGTGTTCACTCTCTCTGTGTGTTTCTTTTTTCTCTTTCTCCCTCTTTTCTTTCTCCTTAGTACTCTTCCTCCTAACCTCTCTCCCTGAAATGTCTTCCTCCTTTCTCCTTCTCTCCTCCCAATGCTCTTTCTTCATCTCCCCTCCACAAATACCAATGTCTCCTACAATAACACAAGGACAATAAGTTGCCTAGGATGAGACACTGAATACTGATAATCAGAAGGATGAAGATTTCCTGTAGAAGATCAGACTTTAATAATGACCTGAAGGAAGGCAGGGAGTGCAGGGATACTCTGTGGTCTGGCCTCTGCTCATTGAAGATAACTTTACTCACCCTCCTTTGGGGATCTGTACCTTCTACACCTCATTTAATGTGTTCTTGATTCCTGAAAGAGAAGGAAAACAAGCCTACTGGCTCATAATGTCCAAAACTTTTCTATTTTAGCCAAAAAAAGGCCTATTGCAGAATTCCAGATTCCCCCCCTTTCCCATATCCCCAAAGTGTTTCAGAGATCCATCCTCTGCTGGCAGTGATTGTTGCTATCCATCTTTCTAGTCTTCCAATAATTGAAGAAAGTTGCTCACCCAGGATTCGGCACTTCAGTTAACTGAGTTCTTTCGAAATTTTTCTCTTTCTGTCTCTCATTTTGTCTTTCATTCTCCCTCTCTTTCTGTTTGTGTACTACCTCTTTCTCTGTTCTTTTACCTCACTCTCCCCACTTCTGTATTCCTCCTCCCTTTCTCCCTTCAACCCCACATTCTTCTCCCTGTCTCTGTCTCTCCGTTTTTCCCTTTCTCCTTCTTTTCTTTCTCCTTACTCTCTTCCTCCTTCTCCTCCCCTCCCAATTCTCTTTCTTCATCTCCCCCCTCCCCCAAACACCACTCAAATTACAATGTCTCCTACAATGTCACAAGGACAGTAAGTTGCATAGGATAGGACACTGAATACTGATAATCACAGGGATGAGAACTTCCTGTAGATCAGATTTTAATAGGGACCAGAAGGGAGCCAGGGAGGGCAGGGATAATCTCTAGTCTGACCTCTGCTTAATGAAGATAACTCTGCTCACAATCCTTTTGGGATCTGTATCTTCTAGACCCAGTTGAATGTGTTCTCCATTCCTGGAAGAGAAAGAAATCAAGCCCACTGGCACATAATGTCCAGACTCCTCCCTCTTCTCCATTTGAGTGAAGATGGGCCATTTACAATATTTTAACCCAAGTGCCCTTTCCTACGTGTCCAAATATTTCCCTGATCCATCCCTCACTGGTACTGACTTTATTTTATCCTTTCTATTTATTCTTTCATTAACCTGAGAAGAGACTTGACACCTAGGCCTGGTGATAAGAATTCATTCCCTACTGCCAGGTGTCTGCTGTGTGTGTGTGTGTGTGTCTGTTTCTCTGTTTTTCTCTTTCTCCCTCTTTTCTTTCTCCATTGTACTCTTCCTCCTAACTTCTCTCCCTGAAATGTCTCCTTCCTTTCTCCTCCCCTCTCAATGCTCTTTCTTCATCTCCCCTAGAGAAACAACTCAAATTACAGTGTCTCCTACAATATCACAAGGACAGTAAGCTGCATAGGATGGGACACTGAATACTGATAATCACAGGGATGAGAACTTCCTGTAGAATATCAGATTTTAGTAGGGACCTGAAGGGAGGAGGGGCAGGGAGGGCAGGGATACTCAGTGGTCTGATATCTGCTTATTAAAAATAACTATACTCACCTTCCTTTTGGAATCTGTACCTTCTAGACCTCTTTGAATGTGTTCTCCATTCCTAGAAGAGAAAGAAATCAAGCCCACTGGCTTATAATGTCCAGATTAGTCTTTCTTCCCCTTTTAGCCAAAAAAGGTCTATTGCAGCATTCCAGGTTTCCCCTTTC
>NW_025395700.1:0-6002 GCF_016433145.1 Gracilinanus agilis | reverse complement strand
AAACTTAGAGACCAAGGATCGAAACCTAAAAACCATGGAGACCATAGAAACGAAACTTAGTGAAGGATTTCCCAAGAAACGAAACTTAGGTTAGGAATAGAAACTTATCCAGCTTCATCCGGGATAGGCGTGGCGAGACCAACGGCCCGAGACCACTGGAAAATTCCTTACCCCAGTCCTAGAAGCATATAAACCCACTCCCTGCACTCAATAAACGAGCCTTGTCACAATTAAGACTGATTTGTCTTTATTGCGCCTCGGTTCCCTTCTCTCCCCCTATGGTTCTTCCAGGTGGCTGACTCACGGGTCTCTCGCGGTTGTATCCGGCTGGATCCGGATATCTGGCGCCCAACGCGTGGCTCGACGAACGCAGCTTACCGGACGACTGAGAGGCATCCCGCGGCCGCGGACTTAAGCAGGGTAGAGGCTGAACAGACAGCCTTGAGGCAGGGTAAGTCGTCCCATCCCCCATAGGCAATCAGGCTGGAATTTGGAGTGAATACCCCAGAATGAGTGTGTGTGTGACTGGTATGACAAGGGTTTCGGTACTCTGATCGTTCCCTTGATCTGTTTATCCGTTTCCATACCTCCGCGAGGAGATTGGCGAGAATGTGGGGAAGTGATTGTTACGACAGCGTGAATGAAAAATGGGGAAAACACTCTCAAAGGAAGCCCTATATGTTAAGGAATTTAAAAATAGCCTCAGGGAGAGAAGCATTAGGGTAAAAAAGAAAAATTTGTTTAAGACCACCGGATCCTTTTGAGAGGACTTCGGGGAAAAGGGGATGGAGCCCTGAGCAAGCTCCCACCCCTACTCAAAATTAAGCATTAGGGCACTGGGCCCTTCTTAGAAGGACACCAGGAAAAGCGTATTTTTCTCTAGGACTAAACGGCAAATTTAAAAGTGACCAGAAATTTTCCTCTCTGCCCCCCTTTTTAGAAGCGGCTGGCTACTTTGCTTCAGCTAGAAAAACCAGTTTTGTCATAGTTTTTTTCTTTCTCCCTTGGAAGGAGCCCAATTGGTGATGGCCACAGACAATGTAAAAAGTTTTAACAATTTTCACTTAGCTATATCAATCTTTCCAGTAATGTGGCATACCTGGAATTATTCAGGCAGGTAGCAGAAACCCACTTCACAGAAAAGTGAAGAAGCAAAAGTGTATTTATTTTAGGATACTTATTGAAGCATGAAGAAAGGTAATTAAGAAACAAAATTCATCATATGTCAGCCAGCTCCTTCTTAAGAATTAACCCTTTTCTGACTCATTCTTTTTCACAGAATTCTTTAGTCATGGAGATATGAATTGTAACAATTGATCTTTTGCCAGGATGAAAAGAAAAATCTAGCTTATATAATTTATGTTTTATATTTGTCAGAGTGTGTGTGATATGCCCGGGAAATGTGTCCATGATCAGTCTGTGTGTTACATGTTGTTTGTCTGTGATCACAATGGGAGGGTTTCAGGTTGGGAAAAAATAAATCTCTCTCTCTTCTTCATTCATTCCGGAGGAATGGGGAAGACAGACGGAGGTGTTAGAGAAATTCAGAAAATAACATTGTAATTTCTGAATGTCTTTAACTCTAAGATAATTTAATTGGTTAAAAGAAATCTTATTCTCTGCTCTTATTAAGGCAAGAGTTAAACAAACTAATCTGCCAAACATTTCCCCTTCCATTTCTCACTGGCCATGAGAAAGGGAACATGGAAATCAAAAGACAGAAAAAGGGACAAATTTGATCCCATCACCAAATTCTATCAACAGGTTAAGTACTGAGACATATATCTAATGAAAATTACAAAAGATTCTAAAATGCAATCTAAGAGAAACTTATTGAGAGAGAAAGCAATGATTCTTAGTTGTGTACAGAAGTATAGAAGTGCAACTTAACTTTCCTAGCTAGCAAAAAATAAATAAAAACCATCAGTCTTGCTCAGTGCTTAACCAAGAGTGAAAAAGCTTCTTTAAACAACCATGAGTTCAACCTAACATTAATCAAACTGATGTTAGTGAAAAATTTAACTTAAAGATTATTAGAACAATGCAATTGGCTTACATTTCAAAATTAGATCCCTTTAGACAGAGACTGGTCCATGAGAAAATTATTTGTTGAGAGCGAATCATTCACGCCGCCCCAATTCAGCAGGAAGTAGCTATGAGAAGCTAAAAATCGTCGCCCATTCTCCCCCAAACTCATGGACCTTTCTCTACCCATTAGAGTATATATTTGCTAAGGAACTGAATAGGTACTGATGGTATTGTGTAAATTCATTGACTACTAGTTAAAAATGGAATTTCTGTTAAATTTAAGAATGCACAAAACTTATATTGAAAAGCTATCTATTAGGATTTGCAGTGTAGGAATGATCAGACTTACCAGAAATGCTTATCGAACTGAATTCAGGAAAAACATATGAATATGTAAAATTGTTACTCTAAGATCTGTACCATCATATTAAGTAATAGGTAAAAATATAATTAACATTAGGGTTTCAAATTTTGGTAATTCAAAAATAATATTTTTGCATTAGGAATCTAGTATATTATGAATATAAAAAATTTGGACAGCATTGTAATTTATTAGGATATAAAATTATTTTAAAAGCATGTGCAATGTATTAGAAGAAATTCATGATCTAAGGAATAACATGCAATTTGTTTAAAGAAAAAAATATTATTATGGGTAAGAATAAACATGTAGAATAGCTTCATGTGAACAGACTCAGAGAGGTACAGTGACCAATCAAGTGTGACTTGCCAGCTTAGCTCTGTAAAGTGAAAAAATGAACAAGAAGCTAATAGCAACTTTATAACATCAATAATGATTGTGCAAAAATTCAGGTTTCCCTAATTCACCACAATTGGAGCATAAATTTAAAATAAAAAGGGAAACTGCAGATATTATAGAGAATAAAAGACAGTTAATACAAAGGAAATATGGTTTGGAAATTTATAAAGCAAATAACATATATTGTGATAACTTAAAATTAAGCCTTAAGACAAAAGGGAGATTTTACTCCACAATTAGAAGTATTTTTCATGTAAGAATTGATTTTAAGGGTTGAGGATTGCTAATGATTTTTGATATGGTACAATGTAATTTATTTATTGTGGTAACAGAAAAAAAAGTTGTAATGTTAGAGAACTTATTCCAGAATTTAACTTGGGATATTTCAAATGAGATGTTCTTTTAATGTATGTGCTATCAGAACTAGCAGCACGTAATCATGATACACAAGAAGTATTTAAAGTGGTTAATCTATGCATGGGTTTTAATAATACAGGTTCTAAGAATTTGGTAATTTTCAAAAGATGGAGTTTCTAATGGATAAATAAATAATAGGTGTGAATTCTAGTGCAAAATAGACCCAAAAAATGATGAATCAGAATAATCTTGATGGTATTTGATCAGCTATGTAGCAATGTTTTGAAGTAAAAGGAAACTAAACTGGAGATTCTATTATATTCTGTTTTAAAGAGAAGTTTGAAAGGAATCTTGGAAATATAACCCAAAACTTTCTGGATTTCCTCCAGAATCTGGGAGATAAAGAAATTTATTTGTAAAATAATAATTCAAGTATTTATAGATGTCCTATTAATGTGAGCTTTGCAAAAGGATATTTTGTAACAGAAACATCACTTGTCAACTCTGCAAACAACTTAGGAATCAAACTTCCTAGAAGGATCAATTCTTATCCAAGAATGATTTCTGGGGATGAAGTATGTTGGCAAAGATACCCAAATGTTAAGGTTTAATATCAATTTCTCTTGTACTAAATTTTCTTGTGTTACTCTTTTGCCTGAACCCCATCTAGGGATTAACCCCGTGACCTTCTTCCCGGCCACCTATGGCAAATGGACGTCACCCACGTCCCTTCTTTCGCTAAACTTTAGTATATCCATGTTTCCATCGACACGTTTAGCGGTTTTCTTTTTGTATCTGCACAGCCCGGCGAAGCCACCAGGCATGTTATCAAGCATATGTTCCTTGCCATGTCCATGATGGGAAAGCCCCTCTCCCTCAAAACAGATAATGGCCCCGGCTATACCAGCCAGGCCTTCAAACAATTCTGTTCTCAGTTAGGCATAAAACATGTTACGGGCATCCCTTATAACCCACAAGGACAAGGCATTGTTGAACGAGCAAATCAAACCCTTAAGAACACCCTTTTTAAACTCAAGTCCCAAGAGATCCTTTACCCATTGTGTGGCAATCAGACTCTGATTCTTTCACATGCCCTTTTGGTTCTTAACTTCCTCACACTGGATGCGGAAGGACGTTCCGCTGCTGATCGCCACTGGCATCCACATACCACATCCAATATGGCAAAAGTCCTTTGGCGTGACCCCCTAACTGGGCGTTGGCACGGTCCCGACCCCGTCCTCACTTGGGGTAAAGGCTCCGCTTGTGTTTTTGATTCTACTGAAAACAACGCCTGCTGGGTCCCGTCTCGAATGATTAAGACGATCGACGCCCCCGGCTCTTCGCCTCCCCCTTGCCCTCCTCCTTAACCCCTCCTTTCCAGGGCCTGTCCCTGAGAACCTTCTCTCTGCTTTCTTTCAGGAATCACGGGAGATGGCCCTGACAGCTCCTTTTGCCTTGGCTATCTCGCTGAACCCCAACACACTTCTAGGCCATCCTCCCGCTGCATCACATCCTCCCATCGCCTTACTCTACCCTCCCTCTTTCACCCTCCGCACATTTTCTCGAGGCCCCGAACAATACTTTTTGGGCCTGCAACACTGGACTCACCCCATGTATCGCCCTCCTGGTTTTTGATACCTCTTCTGAATTCTGTATTCTCGTTCAATTATGGCCCCGCATCTCTTACCGCACGGATGACATTGCCCTGTCACTTCTCTCCCCGTCCCCTAGAATGCGTAGAGAGCCCTTTGTTACTCTAGCTGTCCTCCTAGGAGTTGGTGGTCTCGCCGCGGGCATTGGCACCGGCACCACCGCCCTCCTAAAGGCCCAACATCTGGCCTCTCTCCATGTAGCTATGACATCTGACTTAGAAGCATTGGAGAAGTCTGTCACGGCCTTGGAACAGTCCCTCACTTCTCTGTCAGAAGTGGTTCTGCAGAATAGGCGAGGTCTCGACCTCCTTTTTTTGAAAGAGGGCGGACTATGCGCAGCCCTGAAAGAAGAATGTTGTTTTTACGCAGACCACACTGGCGTTGTAAGGGAATCTATGGCAAAATTACGAGAACGCCTTGCCCTAAGAAAAAGGGAGGCTGAGGCTCGGGAAGGATGGTTTAACAATCTCCTAAAAGGTTCCCCCTGGCTTTCCACCCTGATCCCCACCGTTTTAGCTCCCCTTTTTATCTTCCTTTTAGTCCTTTCCTTTGGCCCTTGGGCTTTCCAACGCCTGACCGGATTTATTAAAATGAAAATTGACTCAGCCCTCACTAAGTACCCTATGGTCCAATACCATCGCATAGAAATAACAGACACTGAACGGCCACACACCTTGCCTGACAGTGATCGTCTCCGTTTCACCGGCAGGGCGGTAACCCAATGACGGGATTAGCACAGGTCCTTGACCCTTGATGGTCAAGTAACTCCCCCTGTGTAGCCTAAGACAGGGGCCGTCACTGCGGTCCTGGCAAAATCGCCTCTTTAAATGAAAAGAAAGGGGGAATTGTCAGAGACCAAGGATCAAAACTTAGAGACCAAGGATCGAAACCTAAAAACCATGGAGACCATAGAAACGAAACTTAGTGAAGGATTTCCCAAGAAACGAAACTTAGGTTAGGAATAGAAACTTATCCAGCTTCATCCGGGATAGGCGTGGCGAGACCAACGGCCCGAGACCACTGGAAAATTCCTTACCCCAGTCCTAGAAGCATATAAACCCACTCCCTGCACTCAATAAACGAGCCTTGTCACAATTAAGACTGATTTGTCTTTATTGCGCCTCGGTTCCCTTCTCTCCCCCTATGGTTCTTCCAGGTGGCTGACTCACGGGTCTCTCGCGGTTGTATCCGGCTGGATCCGGATA
>NW_025395699.1:0-1660 GCF_016433145.1 Gracilinanus agilis | reverse complement strand
TATATATATATATAATAAAATAAATATAACACTTCTACTTCATGGATTTTCACCTATCACAGGGGTCTCTGGAATGTAACTCCTGTGATAGGTGAGGGATCACTGTAGTGGTATTGCTGGATCAAATTACATGCATTCTTTTAAAGCCCTTTGGGCATAATTCCAAATTGCTTCCCAGAATGGTTGGATCAACTCACAACTCCACCAGCAATGCATTAGTGTCGAAATTTTGCTACATCCCCTCTAACATTTATTATTTTCCTTTATTGTCATATTGCAGAATCTACTAGGTTTGAGGTGGTATCTTAGAGTTGTTTTGATTTGCATTTCTCTAATCAGGGGGGATTTAGAACACTTTTTCATATGACTATTGATAGTTTGATTTTCTTCATCTGAAAAACTGCCTATTCAATTCACTTGATCATTTGTCAATTGGGGAATGACTTGATTTCTTATAAATTTGACATAGTTCCTAAAAATTTGAGAAATTAGGCTTTTGTCAGAGAACTTTGTTATAATTTTTTCCTAGTTTGTTGCTTCCCTTCTGATTTTGTAGTTTTCTAATATGCCTGCTAGGGGTATTAAAATAATGATAAGTGTGAAGTAAAGGGTTGAGGCTAGTTGGCCAAAGATAATTTATGGTTGTTCTACTGATTAACCTCCAATTCAGGTCAGTGTAAGAAGATTGGTTGTTGGTACTTTAAACCTAGCTCCTTTGACTTCCAGAATATCATATGATGAGCCTTCTGATCCTTTAGTGAAGAAGTTGCTAATCTCTTGAATTATTCTGACTATAGCTACACAATACCTCAATATTTTCCAGCTGCTTGCAATATTTTCTCCTTGACTTGAGAGCTCTAGAATTTGGCTATAATATTCCTAGGAAGTTTTGTTTTGAGATTTCTTTTAGGGGGTCATCAATAAATTCTTTCCATTTCTATTTTACCTTCTTGTTCTAGGACATCAGGTCAGTTTTCCTTAAAAATTTCTTGAACATAGATGTCTAGGCTCTTTTTAAAAATGAAACCTTTTCAGGAAAAATTCTTAAAGAAACTTTTCTCAAACTATTTTCTAGTTCAGTTGTTTTTCCAATGAGTTATTTCACATATTCTATCTTTTAATAGTTTGTATTTTGTTTCTATTGTTTCTTTGTGTCTTACAGTTTCAGTAGCTTCCACTTGCCCAGTTGCAATTTATAAATTGTTACTTTCATCAATGTGCTTTTCTACATCTTTTTTTCCTAGTTGGCCATTTCTGCTTTTTAAGGCATTCTTCTCTTCAGTGGATTTTTATACCTTTTTGCCAAGCTATTAGCTCTCTTTTCAGAGTTTTCTTGTATCGCTCTCATTTCTTTTCCCAATTTTTCCTTTATCAGTGTTATTAAATTTTTTAAATCATTTTTGAACTCTTCCCAGAATGCTTGTTGAGTTTGTATCCGGTTCACATTTTTCTCTGAGGCTTTGCTTGTGGTTGTTTTAACATCTTTACACTTTTGAATTTGTGTCTTAATCTTTCCTATCCCCATAATAACTTCTTGGGTTATTCAAGGAGGACTAGAACCTCCCACTGAGAGTTTGCCAAGCCTTTTCTTTTTTTTTTAACATTTATTAATATTCATTTTTAACATGGTTACATGATTCATGCTCCCCTTTCCCCTTCA
>NW_025395698.1:0-3341 GCF_016433145.1 Gracilinanus agilis | reverse complement strand
CTTTTAGCCAAAAAAGGTCTATTGCAGCATTCCAGGTTTCCCCTTTCCCATATCCCCAAAGTGTTTCATTGATCCATACTCTGCTGGCAGTGATTGTTGCTATCCATCTTTCTAGGCTTCCATTCATTGAAGAAGGTTGCTCACCCAGGACAGGGGACTTAAATTCACCGAGTCCTGTCCAAATCTTTCTCTTTGTCTCTCTCTTTCATTCTCTCTCTTTTTGTTTCTGTGCTACCTCTTCTCTGCTCTTTTATCTCACTCTCCCCCCTTTTGTCTTCCTCCTTCCTTTCTCCTTTCAACTGTCCCATTCTCTCTGTCTCTGTGTCTCCCTCCCTCCCTCCCAAATGTAGTAAGTTGTACAGAGCACTTATAATCATGAGGATGATATTAATAATCACGAGGATGAAAACTTCCTGAAGAAATTCTGATTTTAGCAGGAGCTTGAATGAAGCCAAGAAGAGCAGGTTAGTCCCTCATGACCTGTACTCAATGAAGCTCCCTCTGCTCCCCCACACTGTGTGACCAGTAGTTTCCATAACTACCTTTATGTGCTCTAGAATCCTGAAGGAGAGGAAAATGTAGGAATTGGCTTTTACTATACAGACTCTTCCTCCTTCCCTTTTTAAGGGAAAATGGGCTATTTACAGTATTCTAGCCCATTGCCCCCTTTCCCACTCACCCAGGGGTTTCTCTGATCCATCCCTGACTGGTAATGACTCTTTGTCCTTTCTACTTATTCTTTCATTAACCTGAGGAGATACTTGACCTAGGCTTGGTGATAAGAATTAAGTACTGCCAAGTGAGTACCCTCTGTCTCTTGTCTGTCTATCTCTCTCTTTCTCCCCCACTCACTCTTTCTGTATCTGTCTATCTCTTTTTCTCCTCTTCCTCCCTCTTTCTTTCTCCCTCATAGTCTCTTCCTCCTAATTTCTCCCCCCAAATGTCTTCCTCCTTTTCTCCTCCCCTCCCAATGCTCTTTCTTCATCTAGCTCCACCCCACCACTACCACTCAAAGCCCAATGTCTTCTATGTCATAAGGACAATAAGTTGCAACACTGATTACTGATAATCACAGGAATGAGAACTTCCTGTAGAAGACTAGATTTTAGTAGGGAACCGAAGGAAGGCAGGAAGGGCAGGGATACTCTCTGGTCTTATGTCTGCTCAATGAAGATAACTATACTCACCTTCCTTTTGGGATCTGTACCTTCTAAACCTCATTGAATGTGTTTCTTGATTCCTGGAAGAGAAAGAAATCAAGTCCACTGGCTCATAATGTCCAGAGTCTTCCTTCTTCCCTTTTTAGTCAAAAAAGGCCTATTGCAGCTTTCCAGGTTCCCTTTTCCCATATCCCCAAAGTGTTATACGGATCCATCCTCTACTAGCACTGATGGTTACTATCCATCTTTCTAATGTTCCATTAACTGGGAAGGTTGCTCACCCAGGACTGGGGACTTGAATTCGCCGAGACCTGTCCAAATTTCTCTTTGTGTGTCTCTGTTTCTCTGCTACCTCTTCTCTGCTCTTATACTTCACTCTTCCACCCTTCTATCTTCTTCCTTCCTTTCTCACTTCAAACCCCCTTCATTTTCTCTCTCTGTCTCTGTGTGTCTCTCTATGCCTCTCCCTCCCCTCTTTGCTCCCTCCCAAATGTAGTAAGTTATACAGATTAGAACACTGAGCACTAATAATCATGAGGATGAAAAATTTCTGAAGAAATTCTGATTTTAGCAGGAGCTTGAATGAAGCCAAGAAGGGCAGGTTAGATTGTCATGATCTGTACTGAATTAACTGAGTCCCGTCCAAATCTTTTACTTCGTGTGTCTCTTTCTCTTTCATTCTCCCTCTCTCTTTCTCTGCTACCATTTCTTTGCTCTGTTACGTTACTCTTACTCCTCCTTTTCTGTCTTCCTCCTTCTTAATCCTTTTCAACTTCCCCCATTCTCTCAGGGTCTGTCTCTCTATGTCTCCCTCTCTACCTCCCCTCCAAAATGTAGTAAATTGTACAGATTAGAACACTGAGCACTAATAATCATGAGGATGAAAAGTTCCTGAAGAAATTCTAATTTTGGTAGGAGCTTGAATGAAGCTAAGAAAGACAGGTTAGTCTGCCATGATCTGTACTCAATGAAACACACTATGCTCCCCCACCCTGTGTGACCAGTAGTTTCCATAACTACCTTCATGTGCTCTAGAATCCTGAGGGAGATGGAAGTACAGTCAATTGGCTTTTAATATCCAGATTTTAACTCTTACCCATTTGAGTGAAGATGGGCCATTTTTGCAGTACTCTAGCCTAGGGCTCCCTTTCCCACTCACCCAGGTTTTTACCTGGCACATCCCTCTCTGGTAGTGACTCTATTTTGTCCTTTCCACTTATTCTTTCATTAACCAGAAAAGAGACTTGACCCAGGCCTAGTCATAATAATTTTTAAAGTACTGCCAGGTGTATGCTCTCTCTCTCTCTCTCTCTGTCTCTCTCTCTCTTTCTCCTCTTATTCCCCCCCTTTCTTTCTCCCTCATACTCTCTTCTTCTTAACTTCTCTCCCCCAAATGTCTTAGTCCTTCTACTCCCCATCCCAATGCTCTTTCTTCATCTCACCCCCCCCCCAACACCACTCAAATCCCAATGTCTTCTATAATGCCACAAGGACAATAAGTTGCATAGGATAGAACAATGATTACTGATATTCACAGGGATGAGAACTTCCTGTAGAAGATCAGATTTTAGTAGGGACCAGAAGGAAGTAGGGCAGGGATGCTCTGTGGCCTTACCTCTCCTTAATGAAGATAACTATACTCACCATCCTTTTGGGATCTGTATCTTCTAGACCTCATTGAATGTGTTCTCCATTACTGGAAGAGAAAGAAATCGTGGACAGTGGCTTATAATGTCCAGACTTGTTCCTCTTCCCCATTTGAGTGAAGATGGGCCATTTACAGTATTGTAACCTAGGGCCCCCTTTCCCACTCACCCAAATGTTTCCCTGATCCACCCATCCCTCACTGATATTGACTCTATTGTCCTTTCTACTTATTCTTTCATTAACCTGAGAAGAGACAACCTAGGCCTGGTTATGAGAATTCATTACCTACTGCCAGGTGTGCTCTCTCTTTCTCTCTGTTTTTCCTCTTTCTCTTTTCTTTCTCCATCACACTCTTCCTCCTAACTTCTCTCCCTGAAATGCCTTCCTCCTTTCTCCTTACCTCCCAATGCTCTTTCTTCATCTCCCCTCCACAAACACCAGTCAAAATCCACTGACTCCTACAATATCACAAGGACAGTAAGTTGCATAGGATGGGACACTGAATACTGATAATCACAGGGATGAGAACTTCCT